>NC_056664.1:80788124-81089045 GCF_018350195.1 Panthera tigris | reverse complement strand
CTCAGTAGTTCCCAAAGTGACTCTGCATCTTTGAAGGAAATTGGCCATTTATTTAATTATAAGACAATTTGAAAAACATCCAAAATGATGTGATACAGAAATGTGCTTATAATTAAATTAATTAAAATTATTATTGTGTTAGGAAATTCAGAACGTCTTTGAAGAAATGGTGATTCAGCAGAAATATTTCTTGGTAATCCCAAATTTCTTCTGCTCTGTTTTAAGTCAAAGTTCTCCAGCAGTTCTCTCATTTTTTTCTCCTGATTTTGATTGATTCTTTGGGCTCACAGCCACTGAACAGACAGCACACAACAGCAGAAAGCTAAGTGCTATGCTAACAGACAAGCTCACTGCTTGCTGAGACAGTCTGGGGCCTCCTTCCTATCCTGTGGACTGGGGCATTGTGAAAACACCCCAGCAGAAGTGCACATTACACCATTTCTTCCCTAAAATGATCATCCGGCAGCTGCTTCAGTCACAGCTCTTATGATCTCCTATCAACACCCAAAATCCTTAGTTTAGCAAAGTCCTTTCTAAAGTGAAACACAGGATGTACTGAGCATGCCTGGACATAGTTGGCATCTGATTTTCCTGGACCTACAATATAGTCCAAAGTATATGAATTCTTAGAGCAAGAGTGTCCCTGTTGATTTGTTTTGGATTTATAATTACCTAACATCATCAGGCATTTATATAAACTACTATCAAGTCAAACCTAGCCATGTATTTCATGAAACTGGTTTAAGGTATTTATCTCCTATGATATCAATATCACTTTAATTCTTAATTCTATAGGCCAGCATATTCACTATTCAGCTATTCATAATCCTAAATTTCATAAGCAAGCACTCCTTGTTTTCCTCTTAGTACATATAAAATGGGATGGGATGGGATGGGATGGGATGGGATGGGATGGGATGGGATGGGATGGTACAGTGTGGTGTGGTGTGTTATATTAAATATTGAGACAGGAAAAATTCAGGGACAGGTCTCAGTGGCAAAGATATTGAAAAAGAGAAAGAAAGGTATACAGAGGTTTTGAAATGCTGGTAGAAAGGAGGGATTCCAAGTTACACATTTGGTCTTTGGAGTACTTGTCATGGGCTCTTAAATCCATATGTATTATTTATTGGATCTTATAAAAACAATGACTTCTCCTTCCGAAGGAAGGAAGGAAGGAAGGAAGGAAGGAAGGAAGGAAGGAAGGAAAAGGGAGGAAGGAAGGAAGGAAGGAAGGAAGGAAGGAAGGAAGGAAGGAAAAGGGAGAAAGGAAGAAAGGAAGGAAGGAAGGAAGGAAGGAAGAGGAAGGAAGGAAGGAGGGAAGGAAGGAAGGAAGGAAGGAAGGAAGGAAGGAAGGAAGGAAGGAAAGAAAGAGGAAGGGAAAGGGAGGAGAGGGGAGGGGAGTGGAGGGGAGGGGAGGAGAGGAGAGGAGCAGAGGAAAAGAAAAGAAAAGAGGAAAAGAAAAGAGAAAAGAAAAGGAAAGGAAAGGAAAGGAAAGGAAAGGAAAGGAAAGGAAAGGAAAGGAAAGGAAAGGAAAGGAGAAAAGAAAAGGGGCGCTTGGGTGGCTCAGTCAGTTGAGCGTCTGACTTCGGCCCAAGTCATGACCTCACGGTCCCTGAGTTCGAGCCCCATGTCAGGCTCTGTGCTGTCAGTTCAGAGCCTGGAGCCTGCTTTGGATTCTGTGTCTCCCTCTCTCTCTCCCCTCCCCCACTCACACTTTGTCTCTCTATCAAAAAATGAATAAACGTTAAAAAATTTTTAAAGAAAAGAAAGCAGTTTACTTGAAATTATTCAGCTTTTACAATTAAAGCAAAATGTGCCTAAGGCTAAATTTTAACCATAATTTAGTTTTGCAATTTCTAGTACCTTTAGAAAATAGTAACAGGTGGCACCACCTACATATATATAGAATTAATATATTTCAATAAAATACGTTGCGCAGCATCTCTCAAGACAAAAAATATTATGGTTCTTTGCATGAAGGCGAGGGGAAAGACTTAAGTCAGTTTTCCAGTTTATCATCTAGCTATTTACTAGGTAGCTTAAAGTAAGTTACTTAACCACCCTACGCCTCAGGACATCAGTCAATGCATCTGTAAGAATGCTGACCTATCTGTAGCAGATCAACAGAGCAACATTTATTAAGTATTTATTATGTGTCAGAAACTGTTCTGACAGCTTTAGATATTTTGATTTATTTAGTCATCATAGTATGTAAGTACCCATTTCACAGGTAAGAATTATGAGACACAGAGAGGTTAAATAATTTGCCCAAGTTCACACATGTAGTAAGTCATAGATCCCAGATTTAAACCCAGTCTGGAGCTTTTATTCACTACACTATCCTGCTTCTTTAGAGGGTAAAAATAGTGCATACCTCAAAGGGTTGCTATGAGAATTAGCAAAGACATTATAAGGAAAATAGGTGGAAAAATAAGAGTTCAAATATGTACCTACTGTTACTGTTTTAAAAACAGACATCTTTCTGTCTCTAATAGCACATTCCCCACACACCTTTCAAGGCATTTTCAATGCAGCTCAGGGCAGCTTATCATTTTAAAATACTACATCAATTTGAACAGTTTCAAAATGATCATTCATTTCAAATATGTTTTAAGTCTAGTTGTCCCTTGTAACTTGCAGCAGGCACATGTAATAATCCATACAACACACAACTGAGTATCTAAATAGAATTTTCACAAATAGAATTAATTTGAAGTGCATTTGGAGAGTTTAACATTTAAAGAAATCCCAAGATAAATGCTTTCTCAGAAAATAGTTCTTTTGAAACGGAATAATTTACCTCAACCGCCCATGTAAATATATGCTTAGTAATCTTAGGGCAGAGGAAAACTAAAGTGATCTCAAAAGACAAAGGTAGACACATCCTGAGCTATTGGCTACTTGAGGCCACAGAGCCAAGATGGAAGTGACTGTGTCTCATGACCATGATCATTAAGCAAGCAGCCAGCCACCTATTCCACACAAGAGCCTAAAAGAAAAGAAAAATTTGCCATTCAGCTAGTAAGCCAAAGCCACGTGCTTCTGTAAAACGTAAAAATGGAGAGAAAGAGAAGTAAGGAAAGGAAACACAATCCCCTGGTTTTGTCCTGGTGCCCTGCCATTGTGTCGTCTGCTGGCAAGTATGAGGATTTCTTTGCTAAGGAGCTGTCTGAGCCTGGGAGATACTCAAAGGCACACGAAGTGTAACACTGTCTCCTTCACAAAGGAGAGGATTGAAACACTGACCAGCATAACCAATAGGCTTAGTGAGCCAAAGAACAGCATGGACAATGAGCCAGAGAAAAGAAGCCAAGAAGGAAGTTTATGAGTCCCTGAACAAGGCCAATAAATCCTTCAGCACGTGGGTGTCAAGGCCTCAGTCTGTGCACCAGATGCAGCCTGATGGATGGGTTTATCTGTCCCAAAAGGCATATAGAGATTGTTCTGCCTTTGGCCCCACACATAGGTGAGACAGAACTCTAGTGTCTCCCCTCCCTCTAGACTTCTTCAAGTGTATTACATGTGTCCCACTCAGTATTTCCATTTCTTTGCCTTCTAGTTTTGGCACTAAAAGAGCAACCTTAGACCCTCCATGTATAAGGAGTATGTTTACTGCCCTTGGACTGCCAGGACATCCCACTCTTGAACTAAATAAAAATTATATATAATATCTCCTTTTATTCGACTCACTGGAAAGAATGATATCTTCTCCTCTTGCTTCTGACAATAGTCAGGATCAATTTAGCGCACTTTGGGTCTTCTTCAGTGTTCTTCACAATCACTTATAAAAGATAGTATTCACCAATTCAGACCCACGCAATATTAGAGTGTGACTTAAGCACACTCCCTGTTTGCTCATCCCCAGATAAAAATCAGGGTTGAATGCTGGCCAAGAGGTCCCAGAAGCAAATTATTCATCTTTACCATAGGAGAAGGTTAACCCACAAAGATGTATATTCATGAACTAGAAAGAGGATTCAATTTAGCTCTGCTTCCGAAGAGGTGAAAGAGGGTCGCATATGGTGGTCTGGATGGATAGAATTAGGGTAGGAGATACAGAGAGGTGTGTAAAGATGCACTGCCTTGGGAAGCACTGAGCTCCTACCCTTGTGTAGTATAAGCGCCTGACATCAAGCTTTTGGTTGCCAAGGCATGAATTTCAAAAATATCCATCTTGAATAAACATACTTCCAGGTGCATGATACAGCTTCTAGCAAACCAACTAGATAAGAAACAAGGTGGCCCCCACCCATAAAGACCCCTTTTTAGAAAGTCCTGTGTAGCCTAGATAACTGCCTACTTGAATGACCCTTCTTCTCCCTTCCCAGTCCCTAATTCCTGCTTTTATGTTTTAAATTCACCGATAGAGCAAACCCATGAAAAAGACATCCTACCCCTGGACACGAATAAAGACAGAGTCCCAGGTCTTGCTCCCTCCCTCTTTCTATATCTGGACCTTGCTGTGTGACTTGGGCATGCAGTGTACCCTCCAGGGCTTGGAGTAATCAGATGGTTGTTGCTGAGGTGAATCCTGAAATCATAAGAACCACAATGGCCGGTCTAGCCACAACTTGAGTTTGGTGGGGGAAATGTCTGTGGGGCTTGCCACAAGTAAATCAAACCCAGGTGAGTGCTCAGGCATTCCTAGCCAATAGCATCACTATTGAGAAGCTGAGACCAACACAACACCTGGATAATCTGTTGCCAGAAATGTACTAGATGAAGTAGTGTTTTCATCAGACCATGTTATTCTGTCATCTTCCAAATAGACCAAACACCCTGCTGACCTTTGCACTTGCTGGTCCCTATTGCTGGCATCCTCTTCTCTAAGACATTTACATATTTTTTCTCCCTCTCTTCATCCATAAACATTTTATGTTTATTTCAAGAATGCAAAGATAGTTCTTATAAAAAATAATCTATAAATGAAATATACTATGTTGAGAAATTAAGGTAGAAAACACTAAACGATTGGCTTAACAAATACAAAAATTTTTCCACAAAATTCATGATTTAAGATGGAATTATTATAAAAATATAGTGCTATTTTAGTAGGAGGAAATTTCCTTAACCTGATCAATGGCATCAATCAAAAATGTGCATCACTCAGCTGTCTGTGTCCAAATTAATATTGAGGTCAGACAAAAAACAAGAAAGCCTTCTATTTCAGTTTCTATTTGACATCGTAGTAAATATACTGATGATGTAATAAGACAAGGACAAGCAATAAAAGCATAAAACCTGGGAAGAAAAACAAAAATAGTTGCCTACATAGAAAATTCAAGACTTACAAATAAACTACTAGAGGTTTTAAAGAATAGATCATTCCTATAGTCAATATAAACAAATTTAAATTTTTAAGTGGAAAAAAGAGTCCTTCCATTTATAATAGTAACCAAAACTTTTAGCTACTCTATAATAAACCTAGGAACTGAGGTTTAAGAACTTTATGGAAAAAATTATAAAAATATGAGGAAAATATGAATGATGCACATAAAACTCAATGTGAATACAGCACTCCCACGTGGTAATGAATTAGAAGACAATATTATAAAGATATCAGTTCTCCCCAAACTAATCTATACAGTCAATGTAGTCAATTTAATATGCCTACAGAATTCTTCATGGGACTTGAAATAGTAAAGGGCAATATGTCAAGAATAGCTAAGATAGTTTTTTAAAGAAACAGAAGTAGGAAAACTATTTCTAACAGGTATTAAGATGAATTTTGAAGCTATTTTGCAACATGACATTGGTGCAAATACATTCACGGTGATTAATAAAATAGAAAGAAGCCCTGTGTATATGACTATTTGTCATACGACAGAACTGGCATTATGCATTTATGAAAAAACTAAAACACACTGCTCAAAAAATTTCGCTGAGATAATTGGTTATCTATATGGGAAAGGAGAGAAACACACTTTACACCATAAACAATAACAAATCCCAGCTGAACTAAAATAGATATCAACACTTTGATAATTTTCAAAGAAAATATAGGCATATGCCTTTACCAAATTGCATAACAGCCGAATTTCCTAGACAAGGTGTCAAAATGCTTAATCTGTAAAGGAAACAACTAATATACTGAACTGATTATAAAATTCAAAACTTTTTTCACAAAGACAACATAATCAAAGTTAAAAGATAAATTACAGACTTGGAACAGATATTTGCAATCTATATAACCAATAGATATTACCTAACAATATTTAAAGAACTCTTTCAAGTCAATAAGGAAAAGAAAACAGTAGGAAAACATGCAAAGGATAAGAACAGAAAAGGAATCACAAATGGCCAATAAACATATGAAAAAGGCCTTCAGCCCAATTGGTAATAAAATATAAACAATGAGATGCCATTCACTCCCATTTCACACCCACCAGATTGGTAAAAATGTTAGAGTTGGCAAGGATGTGGAGCAAAGGAAATTCTCACACACTGACATTAGGAGCATGAATTGGCCCAACTGCTTGGAGAGTAATTTGGCAATATCAAGTCAGTCTGTTGAAGTGAATACCCTATAAGCCAGGAATTCTTCTGAGCTTTCATCCTGAGATATTTTTGTGTATTGTATTCAGGGCAATGAGTGTAAAGTGTTCATCTTCTTAATGTTTGTACTTCTCATTGGAAGAAGCAGTTATCTATCAACAAGAGAATAGAATAAATGCATTATGGTGCATGTAGACAATAGCATAGGTTATAGGAGTTAAAATGAGCAAGGACACAGCACTCAATATAATCTGTCAAATATATACACTTCAAAATGTGTTAACGATAAAAGCAGTATTTGCACACAGTATTTACAAAGTGCCTCGTGTTGCTCTAAGTGCCTTACATGTATTATGCAATTTATACATTTAATTTTCTTTATATTAATATTTAATATTGACCACAAGCCTAAGAGATTGGTACTATTATAATCCCATGTAATGGATGAGGGAACTGAGACATACAAAGGTGAAGTGACTTGTCCAAGGCCACACAGCTCATTAGTCACAAAGGAGTACGCAAATCCAGTCTAGCTCTGAACTTCAGTACTCCACTACTTCTGATTTTTTTTGATTGTGTAGTATGACACCATTTACACTTATTTGAAAAACAGCAAAATACCCTATAACGTTCAAAGATGCACAGATACGTCATAGAATTACAAAAACATAACTCGTCTTTATATAGTATAATTTATGATAATAATATTTTATACCACAAATCCTGCATCCCCAATGTTTTATTCTATCCTTTACCCTCGATTCAAATCTCTCCCGTGTAAGGAAACATGAGGTCATTGCCTGCAACTGAAGACCTCATGATGTACTTCCCGCTCCAGTTCACTCCCTAAGGCAGTGAACAGCTGTGGTCGGGTAAAGCAGTCACTTCCAGCCTCAGTGTCACCGCAGCCATAGTAGAGCAGTCTTTGATATGTCTGCGACTATAGCAGGAAGCGTTTGAAGAGACTAAGAGTGGAGAGAGGTGGGGGTCAAGAAAGGGAAGCGAACACCACCCCTTCTCATATCGCGCTTCAATCCCACCTGTCCCAGCTTTAAATGGGTTTGTGCAGTCAAAACCACCAGTTTGGGCTTCACCACAGGTTCAGCCTACAATGTGGACACTTCAAAGACTTCAAAGGTAGGGGACACAGTACTGTATCTGGAGTGACACCAAAAATGTGGGATTTAGCAAAGCTTTCGGAGGGTGGTTCAAGGGCTTCAAGTGATTTCCACTTAAATACACTGTAAGTGAGTGAACAAAAAAAGAATAAAAAAATAATAGGCCCGAGGAAGGAAAAAAATCTCATTTTTCTTTTTTGTTAATGCTATAGAAATATCAATCCTGAGGGCTTGGTGAGATTTTTTTAAAGCCTGATCCATGAAGCTGAGCCTGACTTTCAGCAGCAAAATTCAGGAGGCTCTACTTTTATGCTTTTCTACCCAGTTCCATTTTTAAATAATTGATATGTATAAGAAAGGAAAATTTAATAGGAGACTACTCTATGCCAAATTGTATGCTAGGTGCTTTCATCTGTGTTTTTTATCTCACACTCATAACAACCCTATGGAGTAGTGTAATTGTTTCCCATTTACAAATGAGTAAACTGAGGCTTCAAGTAGCTACACCAACCCGCTCCAAGAAGGCACAGAATTTAATTCAGTCCAACATTTTTGAAGCTGCAAAGTTCACGTCTTTCTACCATGCCATGCAGCTTTATGATAATTGAATATGAAAATGGTCTGACCTAAATAAGCCAAAAATACAGCAATTACTCCTAGTTAAAACATTCATTTTTAAATTTATATACAAACTAAAAATGCTTGTTGGATCCCCTGAAAAACTCACTAGGGGTAGATATTATTTGATTTTGGTTTCCTGCTATATGCTTAGTGGTTTCATAAGGTTTTAACTAGTGCCCATCAGTAGTAATGGTGTGTATTGCAATGGGGGCTCGGGGGCTCTGAGTCCATTCTCTAAAGGTTTTCTGCCTTCTAGTGTTTGGGTTCTAAACAATTAGGAAAACTGGACATGGCTATGGTAAGAGCCTTTCTAATTGAAAAATATAGGGTTTTTAAAACCAATTTCTCCACAAACTGCCCTGACAAAATGAATATTGTTTAATTTTCATTTTGAATTAAAGACTTGGAAACCTGAGTAATATAGAAGCTAATGATAAACTGAGCTGAGCAGAGGGTCCTCTGAGAGCCATAGCGATGTATTAAAACAAGAATTATTTTGTACACTGTGCTGTACTTCAACATTGGATCCTCAGCAGACTGCAAAATCACTTTCTAGATAATGAAATTATAAAAGAATTTTAATTTCATGTTAGAACTTGTGTTACAAATTATTAAGAAAAGAAACAGGGGAGAACATAATTTTCAAGCAAATTCCTCCCGTGGATCGCCAAACTGGATGGACATTTTGCTGACAAGACTTGCAGAAAGTATTATCAGAGGCAGCAGAAATACTTTAAATTTTCAAACCACAAATTCTGTTGAAGGGCAACATGAATATATTTAAATGTCAAGGACAGTTAAGGGCTATGATGCAACAGCACTGAAAGGGATTGTTTGCAAAATGAGGCTAGAAGAACATCACACAATGTGGGGTATAGTGGATGCCTTATTAAAAGGGGCCATTTGACAAGGATAAGGCAGTCTTCCCTCAGATTGAGTACACAGGCCTAAACAACCCGAAGATAACATTCATTCAAGTGTTGGGGCTGATTCTGAACAACTATATTCACATGGAGGTACTGAACTATCCCACTCCCCTTCAGAGCTGATTCCCAAACTGCGGCCACTTCCTCTGTATAGACTTGAGATTTGGTCTATATGAAATAACTTCTATATTAAAGCATAGTCAGTTTAGTGAGGCAAAGAGAATTGCCTCAAAAGCCTAAGCCAATAGAGGGCAGCTCTACAGAAAAACTCCATCCTTAAGGACTGGAATTCCTTTTGCCCCCACATCTCAATACCATTGAGGACAGCAGGTGTTCTGGTTTCCTCACACCAGAATGAGGCAGGAAATCCCCTTCTGGTAGGTAGTCAGGATTTCTGCTGGCCCATAGATAGAAATGCCTGCCCAAATCCCAAGCAGATTCCAGACTGTCATAGAAGTCCCCTCCCGCAACAGGGACAAAGGACCATGTTCAGGATGTCAAATATATTTCATCAAAATGTTCTGAGCACTCATTAAATTAAAACAATGTAGGTTACAAATAAACATAACTGCTCAATAAATTATTATTGAAACATCAAAACATCATGAATATATTGCATGCCAAATGTTTTGACTGAGGAGAACACACACATGTATATACTGATATATGTGTATGTGTATGGATATACACATATGTACTTTCATATGTATGTATATTAAATTCAGCATAATTTGAAAGCTTTGAAAAGTATTTGAGGTGGCAAAGCACTAAGATGGTAAATGAGCTTTCATTGACATAGGTAGATTCAGGCTACAGTTTATTCTTTCAATCATTAGCCTAAAGAGAAACATTAGACAAAATTATGCATAGAATTTTTCTCTAGAAAACAAATTGGCAACTGAATCATCTCATTTTAAAACTGACTTTAAATGCCTTCCATAAATCTGCTCAAAGCTAAAACCTGCCCACTGGGGAAAAAAGTAGAAACATGAAGATAAAATAAGAGTAATACACTTGGTTTCATATTGGGAAATGCATCCAGCTTAGAACCCATGCTTAATTAATTATCAGCAATATAATCACATCCTTTAAATCAGATAGTTTATTCTAAACTCAATTTCAGCTTCTAACCACCTTTAATGTCTACTCATCTGATGAGCAATGCACTGGAAATTTGCACCCAAAGTGCTTTGGTGGTGAGGAAAGGAACCAGCATGCTCCTCAGCTTTTCTTCCCATGGCTCTGGAGCTGACAGAGGGCACTGTATCTTAGTGAAAAGTCTCACAGCTCACAAAGAATGAAGAGTAATTCCTATGAAATAGAGGCAAAAGCCGAGCATAGGGTTAAAAGCCGGGCTTTGGAGCCAGAGCAATTTCAAGTAGGACCTACGGGACCTCACGCACATTACTTAACCTTTCTAAGGTACAGTTTCCTTGTATCTAGAGTAGAGACAATAGTGCCTACCTCATGGGAGTATGGAAAGAAAATGAAGTGCAAATACTTGTGAATTTCTCAGCTTCATAGCAGCTAGCATATAGTTCACATGCAATTGCTGAGCTCTCTTCTTGCTAATGTTTTAATCATTATCTTAATTATTATTATATACACATATATTGCAACATACATGCACTTATAGCACCCAGTTAGTTGACTTGTTGAAAAAAAAGCATATGTATTGTAGAGCAATCTTTGAGACCTTGTGTTTCATTTTCACTACATTTTTCCTTTTCCTGGACACAGAATGCCTTTGTGCATCTTGTGTTATAGAGCTGAGAGCATAAGCTAGCTAAAAACATCCCTTGACCATTCCTTGGCTTTTGGTTTCAAAGCTTCAGCCCAGAAAGGACCTTCTCAAAGATTTTCCAAGATCAAGCAAGAAACTGAAAATAGTAGAATCTGTGTCCTTCTCCTCCAGGTGCCCAGGAAGTTCTTAGAACCTGAAAGCAATAGTTTCATGGCACCCCAAGGAAAGCTGGTTCAGGGTTCCCAGGCTCAGCAAAGATACCCAGAACCAAGCTTGGCCTAGAATGAGCAGAACCATCATGTTGAGAACCATGAGGATATCAGGTTAAACAACATGGGCTGAAAATTAAGGGGCTCTCCTTAAACATGTTGTTATATATAGAATTCTAGGCTCTCTTATCAACCTACTCAGGAAGGGAGCCCCAGTAATGAATGTGACTAAATTCTCCACCACCTGGGTGTGGTGGGTACTCAGGGTAACACTTGCTCAGTTTTTAGAAAACTAATATGACATTTCTTACACAGTTGAGTGTATGTACACATATATATGTGTATACGTGTATATATGTGTGTGTGTATAAATATACAAATATATATATATATATAATGTATAAAAAGAAAGAAAAATATTTCTGCACTTTGATACTTCTAACAGATGTCAGGATTCTCAGATACTGAAGTGAAGAGATGACAGTGATAAGGGCTTATCTATTCTCCACAGTATCCATACATACTAGAATTAAACTGATCTAACTTCCAATAAATTTTTCCCCTTCACATTACTGCATTTAAAAATATCATATCTCAGAAGGCTCAGTAAGTCGATTGCTTATTGACTTTCCAGTGGGTCCATATAGTGTAATGAGTCTTTATATCTCTATTTTTAAATTGCTTATTGGATTTTCAAGATTAAACAAAGCATATGAGAAAAATTACAATGTTGGAAATTGGGAGAGTTGGTAAAATGAGTGTATTATTATCCTATCAAAACTATATTTAAACTTTCCAGAATGAATATTAAACACTACAAAGGTTGCTTTTAAAAAGGTTCTTATAACAAGCAGTTCTTTATAAATTGGCTATCTTTTTAAAATTTTAGTTACTACAATATGAACTTCTATACTCATGTAAAAGTCTAATCGTCTTCTCTAGATTAGGTAATAAAGTCAGTTCCCAACTTGAATGAATTTGTGATATTATATGAGTCATAATGAGACTTTCCCTAAGAATTTAAAAATAGTAGGAAAAAAAATGAGAACTTTTGGCTATGATACAGTGTAATCAGATTATTATTATAGAGGCAAAATGGATAATGACACTCCTCTGTTTGAAATACTTCTGGACACCTGGATGGCTCCTGGTTTAAGCATCCAACTCTTGATTTCTGCTCAGATCATGATCTCACAGTTTGTGAGTTTGAGCCCCACAAAGGGCTCTGTGGGCTGACAGCGCATATCCTACTTGGGATACTACCTCTCTCTCTGCCCCTTCCCTACTTGCTCTCACTCTGTCTCTCAAAATAAATAAATAAAAACTTTTAAATAAATCAATTAAATTAAACACTTCTAAGCTTTCTCATTATACTTAATCTAGAGACCAGTATTTTGGTTTCATTTATTTTTTTTAACGTTTATTTATTCTTGAGAGAGAAACAGAGCGTGCGTGGGGGAGGGGCAGAGAGAGAGGGAGACACAGAATCCAAAGCAGGCTCCAGTCTCTGAGCTGTCAGCACAGAGCCCAACGCAGGGCTGGAACCCACAAACTGTGAGATCTCGACCTGAGCCACAGTCGGACACTTAACTGCCTGAGCCACCCAGGCCACTCCAAGACCAGTATTTTGAATACAGCCTGTAAGTTCCAGCACGTCCTTGCCCCTGCTTACCACACCAGCCTCTCCTACTTGTTTTTTGTCTCAACATGCTCTATTTCCTCAGCTGGAACACCCTTCTCTTGCCACTTGCCTCCCTTACCTAGCTAACGGCTTCCCATTCCTTCTCCTATCCTCTAGATTATTCTGTAGGGCCCTGCACATCTCCATCACACACATTCTTCAATTGTTTCATGGTTGATTCCTCTAAGAGGTTTATTTATCCACCATTGTACTGAGCTCTTGCATTGAGCACCAATGATTCAGAATCACATCTGTTGAAGGATCGACTGACTTTGGATGACACCTCAGCCCAGCTTCCCCATTCCAATAGTAATAAAACGCTCTCTTCCATCACCATAGAGACAATGTGAAGAAAATTCCCTTCTTGCAATGAGATAAAGGGAATCTCATTCCTTACCATAAGGATTATTCTTGAGTTAAAAGAGGGATTTATTCTTATTTTGCCCATAAATATCAAATACATTTATTTTGGGAAGGTGTTTTGTTTTTTTTTTCCCAACCAGCTTAGATAAACAATAACAATTTATACATCAAATACCAGTATTCAGAATATATAATAGAACACTTACAACATAACAATAAAAAGACAACCCAATTTAAGGTTGGGAAAGGAATTGGATATTTCTCCAAAGCCTATATGCAAATGGCTAACAAAGAAACACGTGAAAAGATGTTCAACATGATTACTCATTAGGGAAATGCAATTCGAATCTACAATGAGATACCACTTCTCACTCCACTAGAATGGTTACAATTACAAGACAGACAATAACAAGTGTCGTTGAGGATATGGATAAATTAGAATACTTATACATTGCTGGTAGGAATATAAAGTGGAAAAGCTATTTTGGAAAATAGTCAGTTTCTCAAAAAGTTAAAATTAGAATTATTATGTGTCATGGGCTGAACTGTGTCCTGAATTGTGTGAATTGAAGCCCTAACTCCCAGGACCTCAAAATGTGACTGCAATTGGATATAGAACCTTTAAAAAAAAGTAATTAAGGTACAATGAGATCACATGAGTGGGTCTTAACCCAACATTGCACTGGTGTTCTTATAAGAAAAGGAGATTAGAACACACACACACACACACACACACACACACACACACACACAGGTAGAGAGAGGTAAAACATAAGGTGACCATGTGAAGATACAGCAAGAAAGTTGCCATCAGGAAACCAAGGAGAGAAACCTCCAAAAAAAAAAAAAACCAAACCTGCTGATATCTCAATTTCAGACTTCTGGACTCCAGAACTGTGAAAAATAAAATTGTGTTGTTTAAAAGAACGAAGCAAAAAGAAATAAACCAAAAACAAATCTCTATTAAGATTTAAGAATTTTCCTCCATCTTCCACATCATTTTCTTGATAAAAATTCCCCTTGGAAAACAATAGTACTGAAGGGTGAAAAAGCTTCACCTGAAAGGCTGAGGACAGAGCATAAAGAATATGATAGAAAGCTACATGGTACCCTAGTGTAAACCTTTTTTTTTTTTTTTTTTTTTGGTAACCAAATCATCTTTATAGATATTTTAGAAACAAGGAATCTGCAGAACAAATGGCCCAGAACTTGAATGAACTACATAAATCAGAATATAATCAGTTTTCACTCTACCTGTTTATTGCTTCTGATGAAATTCTCTTGCCAAGTGCTACTAAATTTACCATTAGCTGCCATACATGAAATAAAATTATTTTTAAAACTCCCTAAATAATATTTGAAATGCATTTTAAATATAGGGCCTATTTGGTTAGTGTTCTGTATTCCATTTTATGTATTTATTTTCATAGCTTTCTTTACTTATTTGGCACAGTTTAGTTCAAATTGTAATTGTAAAACCTAAGATAGACAGTGTTTAGGTCACATTTACCCTCGTCTTTTACACTACTCTGTCGTAACCATACAATGAAACTGAAAGAGATGTGGTTTGAGTAGCTGTGAGGATTTCTGTTCATCTGTGCCAAGTTCCACATTATACTTATCTCTTTGCTATCACCCAAATACAGGCTCAGTTCATTAAAAAATGGTCTTTGTGCTACCCGTATGAGTCCATTCTTCTGGCTATATAAAATTGACTCCAAGTTCCCTTTGCCTTTGTCTCAAAGTTTTGTTTTGCTTTGTTTTGTTTCTTTGTATTCTGTAGTTATATTTCTTCTGCTCAATGAATGAGGAAAAAAAAAACATAAGAATTCAATTTGTAAATTCTGAGTCTCAGGTCCTCAGGGAGCCTCTATCTCTGCCTCAGATTCTTTGGCCCAGCAATAAAAATTTTCCATAAGGGGGAATTTTTTAGACTGTGTGAAAGGGCCTCCTTTCTCTTAGCCTTAAATTAGAGGATTATAAGAGTCAGGTTAATTTTCATTCAACCTTATCTGTTTGGAGTGGAACAGTTCAAATTTAAAAACCATTTTTCTTTTTACAAGCCTCAAATGAACTACATCTCAATGTGCTCAAGTATAATAAGTCAAAGAAAAGTGACAGTTGATTGTGTCATCCAGCCAAAAAATAGCAGAAATTTACCTGCTCTGGCTGAGGTCCAAGATTAGGTCGTGTAATATGATGACCCAACGTTATCATGAGAACCAGAACTGCCAGTTTCCTAAATCAGGACAACCGTGCCTGAGGGGAACAATACCCAACCACATAAGATGGCTTCCTCAGCCTGTGTGGCACAGCTGTTTTCCTGAGACAGCACACAGGATCTTTAGTGAAGAGACTTTCCCATTTCCAATTACTCATGTCAGTGAAGCAGTATGCCCTATGGGGGAAACTGCAAAGACGCGTTTTCTTAAGTGGGGATATAATTACGTTTAATAAATATTTTAAATAGATCAAAATGAACATATTCTTTTCAAAAATGCCTACTCTGTGTTCCAAGGACCCAGGTTCAAAAGTGGCAAAGGTTTAATTAGACGTGCCTTTTCATTAACAAGTTGGCCTTCTGCAGGAGAGGAGCTCAGGCTGGGTGATTGCCACCGCCCCCATAAAACCAGTCAGAAAATCTGCAGACTTGGTGCCAGGAAATGAAGGATCCCCCCAAAAAAAGGAGTTCAAGGAGCACTTATTTCGATCTGTGCTTCAAGCTCAAAAACTCACTGCCAACAAAAGTGGGTGAGGCAGCTGCCATTTTAGTTAACCCATTCCCCTCCTGTAGCTGCTTTTGTAAACAAGCAGTAAGTTGTCCACAAGAGAGAACAGGTCTTCTGAGAGAATCGTTCTCAGGTTTTTTGACCGGTGATGAGGAAATGAATTCTTAAGGAGTTTGCTTCTGAATAAAACCTATGTTGGTTTGTGTATTTCTAACAGTTCAACCGGCAGCCTAAAAGTCTCACAAGTACTTCTGAGGAGTATAGTTCCAAGAATCTGAAGGGTTGAATAAAAGATGTGAGAGAGAAACAGAGGTCGGTATCAGGAGCCAGGCTCACCAAAGAAGCCTCAATAGATCAATAAGTTACCTAACATAAAAGTAAGATGAAAAAAGGAGTTAGGGATTTTGGACACCAGAGGATGATTAAGCTAATTAAGATAAGATTCAGTGTGTTTAGAAGCTAGCATGTCAAAAAGCATGCAAAAGTTATTTTTGGTTTCTTCTTGCTCCTTGTATTATTTCCATGCTCAATTATGTTTGCTTCATGGATAGGATTTCCTTAGTCATAAGCCATATTTATTAAAATCTGAGAAAATGAGAAGCCTAATTCTAGACCTTGACTACATTGGGTCAGACCTCTTAAAGCAGCACAACATCACCATCTAGTGTCCAAAACCTAAAACTTAAGTCAAATGTCACTGACCTATAAAATCAAACAGGTGCCTAAGGAAGAAACAATTATTCAGATAAGGAAACTGAAATTCAGAGAGCTTAAGTGATTTATTTGCTTGTTATTAGAGTTACGAGAAAACAGATCTCTTTACACCCAGTCCAATCCTGGTGATTCAAACTCAATTCACTGACAAGTGAACATAACAGTCATCGAGTATTTATATGTTCTCAATAATATCCTGGAATGTGTTAAAGAGGGGAAATCCCCTTTTATGTCAGTCTTCACCTCTAATCACCAGATATGCCCTTAGAATATTTAGGTGACAAATGGAATGTTATCAAAAGTGGGCAACCAGTTAAAAGGAACTTATATAAATACAGATGTAATTAAATAAGCATCCAGCTAGTCCTGGAACAGAGTAAAACAATAAGGGCATTAGGTAAGGCCAAGTTATCTCCCAAAAGGCTTTTTGTTTAATAGCCTACAAGATTCAGTATATCAATATCAAAGGAAATGTGCTATTTTACTCACATTTAATATTTTGCTTACAAGTAAAAAATTTTTTTGAATATTTGCTTATCTTTACCATCTGTTGTGTTTCATCTAGGCCTTCAAAAGTATATCATAATAAGAACTCAGAACAATGGCTATGGTTCTTCCATTAATAACTTCCATTATACTGTGAATTTCCTCCTCTAAATTTTAATACCTCATTTGCCTGATTTGCAAACACTCTACCCCTTATCATGAGCCCATATTTAGTAGTGTATCTTTTTATCAGTGACCTCAGGAGACTGTGGCTGAGGTTGAAGAAAGGGTGAGAAAGCACTTAGATGGGTTTCTCTTTTCCATCTCATTCATAGATCCGGTGTCAAGTATATTAACTGTAAATCTCCACCTCTGCTCGCACCCAAGACCTTCAACCTCCTTCCTTCTGGCTCCCCCTGGGTTATCAACACCCAGTGTTCAGTACAAATGGTGAAGACAGGTAACAATGCTGGCACCAGCCTGCTATACTTTTGATTAGCCATGTCTTTGTTGACCACTTAGGACAAAACCCCCTGCCAGTAGGGCACTAGCTTAGCTGGAGTCCTGTCAGGGCCTCTCTTGCCCTTCCTGCCCCAATTCCATGCTTGCCGGAGGGTTACAAGGTTTTAATCAAAGGCATAAAGCCAGGATTCTCAAGAAGGGGTAGGGAGTTTATCAGAATCACCTAGGGAGATCTTCCTAATTATAGCCCCCCACACACCTCATCTTTGCCTTACTGAGGGATTGTTTCATAACCATCAGGTATGTTGGGGAGGGAAAAAAGAAGTTGAAACCCACTGGCTTCAAGCAATGAGAGTGGTGAGGTTAATCTTCTTTTGATTCAGATGGAAAATACTTCAAAAGAGGGAAATGAAACCTTGTCTCCTAAGGATGAAACTATAATAAAACCTTAATTAATTTGGACCCCATTAATTCAAAACGTTTGATAATTAGAAAAATGGTTAGGTTAAAGTTTACCTTTCCTCTAGCTGGGGGAAAAGTGGTTGAAGATTACTTTCCTGTACCTAGGAAAAATGAATTTGCTAAGCAAATTAATATTTCCAAAGAGAAAAACATTTAACTGATTGAGAAAGTAGTTTTCAGACAATGCAGGTACATTTAACAGATAAACAAGTGCTATTGTAATTATAAATCACCTCTATCTAGTCATTAGAATAGACTCCCCCAAGGACCTTTTCTAGGCAGCACGCAAGGAATAGAAGTTATATATTTGGGATAATGAAATTAAATTTTTTTCTGGCTTTCCACAAATCTGACTGATTGTCCCTCCAGTTAGGCCAAATTTCTATGGTTTTACTGAATCCCACCTACTAATAACCTCAGAAAGCAACCCTAGCATCTCTCAACTACATATGTGTTCCAGTCATCAAATGGTATCTACATTATGTTCAGGTCCTTATTACAGCAGAGAGCAAACAGACAATACTTATGAAAAAGTAAAAGTTAAAGGTGGAAGGAACTCAGCTTTGCAATAATATATGTGTGTGTGTACAGAACTGGTTCCACATCAATATTGGTTTAAAAGCATGTATCTTAGTTTTTCCTCAAATGTTTTTAGTTCCATAGCTTGCGAAGAGGTGTTATTTGAGGTGGGAGATAGGGGAAAGGAGAGGGGAAGAAGCCCTGTGATTAAAACATTTTGGGAAATGGGAGTTTAAACAAAGTCGAGAAGGTGCTCTTACTAAAAGACTTCTAAGAACCTTTCTTAAGCCAATGGGCAATGTCTGTTTCCAAGAGTGGTGCAATACTTTCAGAGGAAATCCTTTCTTCGCTGAACAACCTAGATTATTATCCCAAAGCTCCATGAACACACTCTTTTGGGAAACACTAAACAGTTGTGTAGCAATTAATGAATATCCTCAGAATACCAATAGTTAACTAAAGATTTTCTGTTGCCTAATTATTTCAACCCAGCAAGCAGAAAAAATAACAAAAACCTATCCCCCATATTATTATATTTATCCACCCTATTTCATTTGAGTTTCTTACAATTGCTGGCTGTACCCTGAGGCTTTATGAACTGAAGTTCCTGTGGTTTGATTTAAAATATTTTAATTAAGTGAAGCTTTCTGCCCTAAGGCTTCCTAAAGCAATTTTCAAAATCTCAGAAACAAACAAACAAACATTATACCAATGGCCTTACCATTGACAAACCACAACCATTTCCAGGTCCTCATTTCTTGCTTTGTTTTACTATGCATAGAATTATTTTTATTATAAATGACAATAAATCACAGATTTAGGCAGTGTAATACCAAAGTTATATGCCCTGGGCATGGTGGGAAATACAAAGCTCACTTAAAATACCTTCAGCCACTGGAGAGGTCATTTACTAAACCGGGTTGTTGTGACGGTATCTAACTTAGCCTGGGATCATCAAAACTTTCCTGGTAGAGAATTATTTCTGATTTCCCCCCAAAGTGTTATATATAATGTGGTTTTTGAAGGAATTCAACAAGGATTTGAGGACATACTATAGCAGAGTTTCTCAAAGCATCGTCCCAGGATGAGCAACTTCAGCATTACAGACAACCTAGAAATGAAAATTCTAAAGCATAAGCTTTGAAGTCATATATAACTCAATTTGATGTTACTTAGTCTTTCTAAGCCTTGGTTTCTTACTTATGATTTTTTTAAATAATATTATTTACCTCAAAGTATTGTTTGGGAAAAGGGAAAAATGAGATGATATATGTAAATCACTTTCTGTAGTGTGTGACAGTGTTTAGCTTCTAGACAAAACAGTTAAGTGATTTATCAGCCCACTATTTAGGGGAGAAGGAAAGATCTGCTTTAGAGGGAAAACAAACCCTCTATCTTTTCCCTACAAAGCTCATTCTTGAATGGCTAGCTCAGGGCACCCTAATATACTGTGAACCTTTCTCACCTGTGCCCCCAAATTTTGTTCAATGTAAGAAATTGGTCTTTGCTACTCGTAGAGATACACTTTTACCACAATGGCTACTGGACAGTACATTTGAGTGAGCTGGTCATGTAGGTTGGTAAGAACAGAACTACAACTTGCTGTGAAAAAGGTAAGAGACGGCATGCCTTTGCCCATGAAAGATCTAGTGTTGACTGGAATCAGGTGAGAAAGTTGGCCTCTGGAGTGAAAGGGCTATCAGGACAGTGAATGATGCCAAGGGCTGAGGAGCAAGGGGACAGTCTGATAATGTGCATTCACAAGTGTCAGGGGATCTGACCTCTCCACAGGTTATTTCAGTTAATCTTTCTAACACCCCTAGGAGGGAGGTCCTACTCTTCTTCTCCATTTTACAGATGCAGAAGCTGATGATTAGAGTCACTAAGTATTGGGCCCAATGTCATGGAGCCAGTATCCTGTCTGACCTCCCTCTGGCTCCTCACCACATGCCCCACTAGCTCCCAGTCGCTGAGGTGCTATTATGGACACTGTGCCATTATTGTTATACTACAGCAGTGATTGTGTTGAAATTATTGCTGAATTGCTTAGTTTTGTTTTGAGCTTTTCAATTCCTTCAAGTACACTACTAAAATTTCTAATATCCCAAAGTGTGCCAAGAACACAGAACGGATGATAAGCACCGGGGCTAAGTTTTAATGATAAGTTTCTACTCAGGTATTCTGCCCCTGTGCCTTGCCTTTAGAAACCACATTGCAAAGCTTTGGCCTCCTTTGATCCTGTGTCCCACTCAAATGAGTTTCTCTAGAGCGGGTTTAAAGCTCATATTTGTATTCTACAATGAATGCCTACAGTGACCCAGAGTCTCATTTCCCATCTTCCCCTTTGGAATTCTCCCTGTGGCTTCTGTTTCCTGCTTCCTCAGTCTGAATTCTTAATTGGCCTTATCTCCCCCTCATCACCTCTGGCCCTGCTGGTAACCAATCCCTCAGGAAGGGCCTCATTGTAATAGTGCAGGGAGTGCTGTCTTTCTATTTGCTGGAATAACCTGGGGACTGCAAGTCTGCGCGCCAGGAATCAATTGAACCCACACAGCTTAGCACTTTTGCAGCTTTTCGACCCCCCACCTGCTTTTCCAATATCATCTTATCAGTTCCCTTCTGATCCAATCCATTACATGAAACTGAAGTATACTTCATTTATTAGCTGCTCTTTTAAAATTCTGTTAAGACTTGGGGAACGGAAAGAGGTGAAATGATAAACGCTCAAAAATGGAAATTCTGGTCATTTTGGGAAAGGGGTGTTGAAGTCTAGGTACTTGAGGGGTTTCATTATATACTTCAAAGTAAAATTAACACTATTTCTGGGTTTTATTCATGCCTTTCGAAATACATATCCATGCTGGCAGCATCCCGTCTCTTACTCTTAGTAAACTCGTATTTAAGACTGATTGATCCTCTTATCTTTCACTAAGACTTCTTGGCCTTTGAAGAGCATTTCCTGTGTCATTAAGATTTTCATTTCCAGTTCTTGAAATAGACAACAAACACCACTTTTCTAGTTTTATGGGACAGTTGGGCCCTTGTCATTAGCAAACACTTCAGGTTTCTGAACTGACATTTTGTTCAAGAGGATATCAGAAGAGCTAATTATGCTGCATCTTTTTGCCTTAGAGCTGCTGGCCTTGGTAGAGCAACTCCTGTATTCAGAACTTTGCAAGTTGGGTTAGGTTGTTCTCAGGCCAAAGCAATCCCTATAATATTGGGTCAAGAGTTCATGGTATTGCCTCCTCGGTGTCCATTTTGTATGGCCAAGTGGCCTATGGGAGCCTTAAATTGACACCAGCCCCATCATGCAAGCCCTAGATAACAGCCTGCGGAGTCACAAGTTAAAGTTCCTGATAGGACTTTCCCAATAGCACTTGTGATCCGCAATCCCCCCCACCTCTCAGGTCCTTTCCCTTGTGCTCCCCTTAAAAAAGATCCCCATTAGGTTTACCAAACCCTGGTTTTGTGTGTGTTTAGTTGTTTTTTTTGTTTGTTTTTTTTTTTTTTTTTTTGGTTTAAATTGACCAGTCAAGCCTTAGCCCAGAAACCCAAAAGCACAGTACTCCACCCATGGACTTTAATACAGTCATGTGCCCCAGGGCCTCTCTCTCTCTCTACCTGCACTCTGCCTTGACATCCCCATGTAGCTCCTCAAGGCAGACCACGGACTTCCTCCAGGTCCTGTAAGTAATAAATTTCTCTATTTCAATTTCTCTTTTGATCTTTTGTTGAACCACGGCTCACCATCTAACACCCTATGCTCCACTTAATAAATGTTAATTTAGCAAAGTCATAACATACAGTGACATAATTAGAACAGCCAAGGTCTCTGGGATACTTCTGTGTCTTTATCAAAAATGACCCCAGAATTTATCTGCAAAAACAATACAATGAGAGATAAAGACAAGGTAAAATGTGTGGGGTATTTTCATGTATCTCCCTATTAACTTAAATAAAAGGTGGAAAAGAACAAATTATATTCTCAGAAGAAATGGTTTTTTTCTCATGCACCTAATTATTTGGTTTCAAAAAACAGCATGCATTGTCAGTTCTAGGAACTTTCTCTGAAGCAACAGAATGAGGGCACTTTGTTTTAGAACATAATTTGTCTTAATTTTGAAATCCACCTTGTGCATCACCACTGGGGATTTAGAGAATGCTAAGCCCCTCCAATTCTTGACCCAGAAGACATACAAGATTTCTTCATCCTGTAGTTAATGTCATAACCTATGTGTTGAAAGCATTTCTGACACTTCTTCTAAAAAGTTAATCACAAAATCCTAGTTTCTCTAGCAAAGCATTAACTGAGACCTCAAACATTTGGCGATTAGGCACCAGCTGCATTTCTGATGTGCCCTCCTGCTGAACCTCCCCCATATATCTTAAAAAGGAAGCCTCCAGCATCTTAATCCTAACTTCATGTCACCATTCAAAAGATTACCAGGTCCAGACTTTCTTCCTAATCTTCAAACACAAAAGTGGGTATTTTCTACCTAAGCTGGAGATAGGGAGACAAAGACAAAGCTCTCCCTCTGTTCACAGCTCAGGCTAATCAAGGTTTCAATCATCCCCAGGCAACTTCCTGGACAAAACCAACCAGATCTTTCATTTCTTTATCTACCATGACCTCAAGATGGCACAAACCAGAGTGCCAGGGATTGTTTTCCTTATGATTCGTGGAATCTTTCCTCTTCATCATATGTTCACAGTGTTCTTGTTAACCAAGAACCCTACTTGATAAGTAGGTGACAGCATTCCTAAGAAAGAATAGGAAAAGCCTCTGGTAGGAAAAATAAAAGCACCAGAAGTTTTAAATGTTAAATTCATGTGCTAAATGAAACAAATAATGCAAAATCCATTCAAGGTATGATCCTTCTCCTCCCAGGACTTCTATCTCTGATAGGATATTTTTTTCAATGGTGATTATTATTTTTGTCTTCAGTAAATGTTACCTTATCCCATCAGAGAAAAGTGAAACCCAGGACTTTCATATAGGAATTTATTAGAGATTCACTTTTCATTATGTTTAAATTGATACCTCATAGATATATTTATAGCACTGATGATTTCTGTAAAGACAGCAGCAATATAACTGGCCTAAGAATATAAAAGAAGAAAAAATAATCTGTGATTAAATTCACATTCCAAAACTTTCTAGCCGCCATGGGCGAAAAGTAACAGTGGCCTCCTGTTGTGGTGAAAAAGTCCAGAGACACGAGGCAGGCCATGGCAGGCACTTCTTTGTGCTAAAAGTTATGTCAGGATTTAACAGTAAGCTCTCTGGCAACACCAACAGATCTATGAACAACCGCTTTCTCCCAGCTGTTTCAATCTATACCCACAATCGGCTGTGTATCGTTCGTATGGATTCAGTAATTTCTTTTACAATCTTAATAAGAGTGGCCTGCTACGGATTTTTAAGTTATTTTAAAATCTCATTACAACACTGGGGCTCATTCAGAGGGCACCAGCTCCTCATTTCCACTTGTATTGGTTTTTCTTCACTGACCAAGGAGAGTACAGTGAAGTTCACTTATCAGCTAAAGTGGCACATTTTGGTTGTGTGCCAGTGAATTTGCACCTATTTAACTATGATTCATATATAACACACCACCTCCTGTTAATATTATCTTTCTTGCTTCTGACCAAAAAAAAATCCAGAAAAGGCCAAAGTATCTATAATTTTGGCCTTTCAAATGTTTGTTCTCATCGACAATTCTTTCACAAAGCAAACAGTATAGTTTTAAAAGAAAGCTTTATTTGTTAGCATATATTCAGTTGTCTTTGCAGAATAGGATCTGGCTACCATCGAGTAACTGTTCTGGGACAATGGTTTTTCATGAGCTCCAAGAAAAGGAAAACACTGTTATCCCTTTTGCTTATTATTTCAAAATTTACATGGAATATTTTACTTGAACATTTTTTTCCCATAAGATTCCTTTCTCAGTTGTTCCTTCATTATTTAGCAATTCTCTACCTTGCAAATTGCAAGGAAATATTTGCCAGATTTTCATAGTTAGCATTCAGACATTCTGATGAAAAAACATCACAGTAAGTACTATTTCATATTAAAACAGTTGGATTCATATCTGGTAGTATTATTCCTGCTCATCAGTTTATTTCTTATTAAATCAGTTTATTTCTTTAGTCCTGTGTATATAGTATCCATTAAAAATTGTTTATGGATTCATTAATGGGTTGATGAATTCATGCAAGCCCATGATCCATCAAAAGTTATTTTGACTTTTTTTATAGAATAGGAACCTCCTAGGCTACCACTATTTCTTTTCAAAAAGTCTTTCACTTCCTCAGAGATCTATGTACTAACAGATCTGTATGCTAATATCATCAAAGAAAATATAAACTTTGGATTTAAATCTTAGCTTATCCATTAACTGCTTGTATGATACTGGAAGTAAAAAATAAGAATATTTATATAGTAACGCTGTTCTCAGAGACAGAAATAATTTGCTTTAAATGTCTGCCACACAACACGCATCCTATATGTTGAATTTAGTATTGTTTTTGCAATAGAAAAAAAATCTAAGAAACCCTGAGCACCTTCCACACTCACCAACTAAGTTTATTGCTATCCTCTCTAGATGCCTAAATCAAGGTTTCTGAATCAAGGCAGTAGTACAAGGGTTGACCAGCAGCCTGTGTCATCACCAAGAGCTAGAAATTTATATGATAGCAAGAGGATAATAGTGACCACCAAACCATCCCATCAGATCACCCTCAGCGAGTTTTAATGTAAGACACTGGAGATCAGACGGGGAGTGGAACAAATGTAAATGGCTGTGTGGAGAGAAGGTGGTATGCAGAAGCCAAAACAAGAAGAAAAGTCAGAAAAGCAGATTGTTTCAGTAGAAGAAGCAAAAAGAAACTGACTCTGGGCAATGAAGGATCAATGGACAAACCCATTCCAAGCGTGGCTTACACAGGTGCAATTGCTCCTCTATAACGTGTTGAGTCTCTTAGAAGTTCAGCTGTGAACAGCCAATTGTTAGTGCTTCTTTATTTCCCATAATATTTATCCCTTGTAAAAAAAATTTCTTCTACCAGGTTGTCTCTTTGCCTTGTGACCAACCTGAGCATTACTCATGTGGTAATGGGAAGTGGAAGGTAGGAGAAGCCTGGGGGAGGGGTTGACCCATGGTAGAGCACTTCATTTGTTTTTCAGCTCTTTTCTCTTTCCCTTTTTGTCTCTATTCTTTCACTTCTGTTACTCAATTGATCTTAGTGTTGAAAAGGACCTTAAAGGTCACTTAAGCTAATGATCCACAGGGACATTTGCTGTTCAATTCCTACTTGTTAATGTTAATCTTCCTTCCTAACTATACCACAATTTTCCCCTTTGGAAACTCTCCTTCTCTTCCTTTGAGAAGGATGGGGAATCCAAGTGCCCTTATTCCTCTCTCAAGATGCTGAAGGAGTCTCTAAAAAGTCCTCCTATCAGCTTGCACCTCTTCCTTATTCAGCAACAAGTGGGCACAAATTTTAAGTTCAGTTAATATGATTCTCTCTCCAGAGACTTCACATCTTAAGGAAAGAGACTAAGGTCAGAGGAGCAATTGACATTCTTTCATTTTACCACCTCCTTTCCCTTCATTCACTCTGTTTTAACCACACTCCCTCCTTCTACACTTTTGTCGGTTGCTTTTCCATCTCTCTGCTAACTTTTGCCCCAAGGCATCACATGGCTCATTCCATCCAGGTTTCTCGAACCTTCCTCATTATTCTGTTCTGTTATTATGCTTCCTTTCAGAAACTGTATTGTTACTATCTTAGTACTTAACACTATTCCATGTGTTGCACATTTATTTATTACTTTAGTATCAGTTTCCTCCACTAACATATAAGCTTCACAAGACTAGGGCCTTTGTTCATTCTCTTAGTATCCCAGTGACTGACTCTTACAGATACTTAAGAACTATTTAAATAAAGCAAGAATTTATTCATTTCTATGTTGATGTCCTGCCTCCATTGTGGAGTATTTATGCTAACTAGACCTTTTGACTGTACTTTGTTCCAAACCTGGTCCATCAAACTTTCTTATCAATCCCTAGTTCTCGGATACGTTTCCCTCCATAAGTTACCTATGATACTTAATTTTGTTTTTAATACATGAACTCCAGTGTACACATTTTTTAATATTTATTTTTTGGGAGAGCACAAGCAGGGAAGGAGCAGACAGAGGGGGACAGAGGATCTGAAGCCAGCTCTGTGCTGACAGGCTGATAGTAGTGAGCCCAACGTGGGGCTTGAACTCATGAACCGCAAGATCATGACCTGAGCCAAAGTTGATCACTCAACCAACTGAGCTGCCCAGGTGCTCCTCCAGTGTATACACTTCTTAATCAATGTTTGAATTTCTGGTAGCACATGCTTGCTCAACCCTGAGTAGACACCAAAAGAAACTGGAAACTCACCATCTCACAACTTTCCATCTTAGAAAATCCTTTTCTTCTAGTATAGATTCTAGTTCTGCCCTCTAGGGCAAAAGTAAACCAACTTCATACCTCTTCAACTAATAAAGTAAATGAGATTAAAATAATCAACAAGGAGATGGTATGAATGGTCAATGTTATTAACCTATGAATAGTTATTTGCATCTCAAAAATGAAGTTCTTAATCCAAAATAATGTATAATTTTTGAATAAACTTTGGATGAGAGGAGAAGTTATTAAGCATAGGCTCTTGTTCTTATTCTATCTGCGGATCTTTTCCCAACATTTGATATTCCATCTTCTCTCTGTGTTAGAATAACATAAAGAGAGAGACAAAACCCTAAAGAAAAAAGGAAAAAAGAAAGAAGTACCAGAGCAGTGCAAACATGTTTTAGCAATTTCCATCCACACATCCCTCTCCACCTATTCCTCATTATGAGTCTGAATATGTGGTATTGTGATGGATTATGTACAGCATCTCACCTATAACATAACAACTTGGCTAAGTGTGACTTTAGTCACCTAACACATACTTATTGAATAAATAAAATATCTTCTACTTCCTAGAAGACTCAAAACTTTGAAATTTTTAAATTAGAAGAGAATAAAGCTTTTTAGCTGACAGAAACATGCCAGATACATAGAAAAATAACCTTATTTCTGAATAAATAAGGCAGTAGACTATGGAATTTGGAACAGAAAAACATAGCCATACAGATCACTGAGAAGTCTCCAAAATGAAATAGGACTAGGTTTTGTATCCTAAAACTGCATTTATGTATTCCTTATGTAGTTTGCCCCTGGATTATCTTGGCATCTGTAATAAAATGGTTTTGACAGCCCATGAGTATGTAGCTACTGTGACAATTTACTAACCTGGAAAGATAAAGGAAAACAAAAAGGTCTATGTTCCTAAGGCCATAGCCATGAGAGAGAACCCCAATGGGGCATGAGTAGTAAATTGTCACCAGAACTCCTCTTTCCTTTCAGAACCAAGCTTCACACTGCTTCACATTCCCCCAGCTCTAGGCATCTCTTACTTAAACTGTGCTCTCCTACCCTGCTTTCTATCAGGCATAAATAATTATTGTTTCTACCATCTCCAGTCCTCTTATTTCCTTCAACAAAATCATACTAATATGGTTTCTTCTATTCAACTGATTGTTAAAACCAATTTTATACAATTATTAGCTAGTCCACTTAGTGACATAATTTTACTATTTTGCTAACAATGAAAATATGAAAAGTAGCAATATGCAGGTAAAACATTGGACAAAACTTATAAAAAAACAAAACACCAAAACAAAACAAAACTCAAGGCCCCTGGGTGGCTTAGTTGGTTGAGCATCCAACTCTTGATTTTGGTTCAGGTCATGATCCCAGAGTTGTGGGATCAAGCCCTGAATGTGGAGCCTGCTTAAGGTTCTCTCTTTCTCCCACTCTACCCCTTTCCCACACTCACACACTTTCCCTCTCTCTAAAATTAAATTAAATTAAATTAAATTAAATTAAATTAAATTAAACTTGCTTTCACATGAATGTCTTTCTCATATCTATATTCTTTTTCTACTTCCATAGCTATGATCTTGTTCTAGCTTTTGTTACCTCTAAATTAGACAACTATCAATTCTAACTTGGCCTCCTAAGTGCCTCTCACTTATAACATCAATATCCTTCAATTCACCTCTTACAACATTAAGCAGTCTTTCTAAACTATAAGAGAAGAATACAAATTCTAGTCCAGGTATGTAGATATAAAATACTACATTTAAAAATACATTTAGGGGCGCCTGGGTGGCTCAGTCGGTTAAGCGTCCGACTTCGGCTCAGGTCACGATCTCACGGTCAGTGAGTTCGAGCCCCCGCTTCGGGCTCTGGGCTGATGGCTCAGAGCCTGGAGCCTGCTTCCGATTCTGTGTCTCCCTCTCTCTCTGCCCCTCCCCCGTTCATGCTGTCTCTCTCTGTCTCAAAAATAAATAAACATTAAAAAAAAAATTTAAAAAAAAAAGTTCAAAAAAAAACCACAACATTTAAACCCCCCTGGGGTAGGGGGGAGCATGGGTGGTTCAGTCAGTTAAACGTTCTACTTGGGCTCAGGTCATGATCTCGTTTGAGCCCAGCATCAGGCTCTGTGCTAACAGCTCAGAGCCTGGAGCCTGCTTCTGATTCTCTGTTCCCCTCTCTGTTTTCTCCTCCCCTGCTTGTGCTCACGCTCTCTCTCTCTCTCTCTCTCTCTCTCTCTCTCAAAAATAAATAAATGTTTTAAAAATTTATAAACATCTGAAAACTACAGAATAAGAATTCTCATACTTCAGGATTTAGCAAAAGACACACCAAAACAAGCAAATTTTTAAAAATGAATAAAAAGTTTTGCTGTGGTTTATAGTAGACATAACTAAATAAAGCTGCATCATGCTAATGCTTTTATAGCTATTATAAGATATCATGGTATCTTGTACTCTACAGTCTTAAATTCTAATATTCATATTTCCACATTGCTATCCAACTTATTTCACATATAATACAGTGAATTCTTAGAAAGTTCATGTCAAAAATTACTTTTCCTTCAAAAAAAAGTCAGTAGCTAGAAAATGATAACAAAATGTTAATTTTTATTTCAATTTTGCACTTTCATTTTGGAGCCTAAATTGTTTTTGGAGCAAAAGTAGCAATATTCCCCCTATACACCAACATTTAAAACAGAATACAGATCAGGAGCTTGTAGTGGTCTTTTCCACCACATGATAGAGACCTCATTTGAAAATGAAGCCTCCAGCAAGGAAAGCAGAGTCTAGAGAGGCACAGAAACAGAGTCTTGCTTAGATGACCAGAGTAGCAAAATCTAGCTGTGCTTGGAACCAAGATCTTGCCAAAACATGTCAGAAAAATCAGTAAATTCAATGTCTCTTAGCAATATGAGTTCAGTTAATAGCATTGCAACCTGAAGACTCAGGACTAATATTGGAATCTATTCTTTATAAAACATGAAGGTGAGAAAGGAAATCCAGAAAAGGAATGAGTGGTCTTCTTCCTATCGAAGACATACTTACTAACATTAAGGATTTGCCAGGCTTTTTTTGTGTGTGGAAGTTGTTAGAGAGTCTTGTCATTTCTTATTCTAATCATTGCACCCTACCCCAATTCCTCTTCTAATAGAACTTTCTAGAGCCTGCTTCCTTATCTTGATGAATGAGCAGTTACAGGGCCCCCTGCCAGTCACAGCTGATTTTACCAGAACTAGGTAATTCACTATGAATATTTAATATCATATTCAAATTGGCCAATCCAATTCTCTTTCCTGAAAAATTGAAATGGTATAGTCTCTGGTAATGCTTAGACTAAAAGGACATAATTCGTTGTGCACATTTTTGTACATGCTTATTAAAAAATAAATCAAATAAACAAGGAAAAAGCATGTTGCAGTAATAACAAAGAATGAAGCTAAATATCCAATATGCACCAAAAAGACACGGGAAAAAAAAATAACTTCCTTGGCCTCAGACTGCTATCATTCCATATGCTAGCTATAGTCCTCCTAAAGATCTGGCTACATTCAATATATTCTCCCTTTGCAACTTGAGTTAGTTTGAATGGGTTTCAACTACCTGCAGCCAAACAATCTCTGTCTGAAACATAACCCGTCTAGCGTATGTGAATTATTTTGAGATCCTTTAAAGAAAAAGCTAATTCAATTCAAAACATGAATAAACGTGTTCCCAACTTTTAGATTCAATTCATGCTTTAGGCAACCTCATCTTTAAGAAAAATCCCACAAAGGCAAATTCTCTTGCCTATACACTGTTTGCAGGTTGTCCATTTCAAACCCTTCATTTTTAGCTGTTTGGACATTGATGGAACCCATCAAATGATTCAAAGAGGGAAAATGAAAAGCAGGTATAAGGACCATATTTCTAAAGAATGATCTCAGATGTACTTATGGGTACTTTTCACCAGAGTGATCCTTCTAAAGACCTAAACTGATCATGCCATTCCTGCTTCAAGTCCTCTCACAGTTCTTCATTTCCTTTAGTATAAAATGCAAACTTATGGATGCTTACTGTCTCCCGACCTCTCAAATCCCATGTCCCACTCAATTCTTCATGTAGACCTTACTAGCATTCCTCAAAGTCTTTCAACACAGTATACCTGATGCTAGAATAAAATGAACACATCCTTCTGGGGTTTAAGGGCATTGCCAAAAGCTGCTCTTGCAAGAACAAAATGTATATGAAATATTCATGTTGATTGCATAAATCTGTACATTCTATTCAATAATATATACATAGGTGTTTGGGGATGTATTTCCCCAGAACTGGCAATCCATGGTGAGTTTTAAGACTGTCTTATTTGTTTCTCTATCCCTAATGTCTGTTAGAGTGCCCAGCATAGATTAGTTGTTCAATAAATATTTGTCAAATGAGTAAACAATAAACTCTTATTGTATGAATAAAGTTGGATCTGTTCTGTGGCCTTATATACCCCTGGCACAGAACTCTGTATGACAGCTTAAGAAGAAGGGCTCTAGTCATTCTGAACTCCTTGCCATCTCCTGACTCTCCAACACACTCTTCAAGATACAATTAATTGTCATCTACTTGGAAGCTTTCCTCCACTACTCAAGGGAAGGTACCTCTGTATTCTGTAAGCACCTCTGTTATGAAATTTAGTAGACTTTATTATAGTTATTTGTCTGCTTCACCGTCCTCCCTACAAGACTGGAAACTCCTGGAAGTGATGATTCATGCTTTGCTCCTTCAGTAGCACCAGCACCTGGCCTATGGCAGTCTTGAATGAATGTTATGTTGAAAGAATAAGTGGGTGAATGACCCAGATTACCTGGAATAGATACATGGATGCCATCATTTTAGGTCTTTGCAAGTCACCACTAAATGCAAAAACCAGCATAGTGAGGAACTGTAAAACCTAGGATAGATCTCCAGCCAAAATATCATTTGTTCCTCTCCCTTACAAAAACTGAAAAAACGATGAAGTTACGACCACAAATAATTTAAAGGGACACCAGCTTTCTTAATCACACCAAGAACTACTATACCCTACTATTTATTCCACCTCAGTGGACCTTAAAACTAAGTAGTTATGAACTAAAAAAACAAAAACACCTCTCTTTCCTGATCCTTACCTTCAGCCACATGTCCTATTACTCATAGATGTCCAGTTACCCCTGCCAGAATTCATGCCTGATTGCAAAGAGATTTCAAACTTTATTCTTAGCACAGCTAAGCATTTAAATGTGCTAGAAAATTAAACACTAATGAATTTTTCTGACAGTCCAAATATGTATCTTTGCTTTAGAAATACCAAAGGGAGAAAACAGAAGTTTATGTAGTGTGGGTCATGGACACATAGAATAAACAGCCAATCTCCAGTGCAGTTTGTACCCTACTCAATGTTCGGAAACCCTTCCAACATTACTGTGTCCTTTATAATCTATAACACTTTGGGGAATCTGAAAATTGTTTTGCTGCCAAAGCATAGAGGGGGAAGGAGAGGCAACATGCCAGCTCCTCTTAAAGCAAGCACAAAAGTGCCATTCTCCCATGCAGCAAAACAATAAGATTAGCTCTTTTATCACTAATTTTTCACTCTCCTTGCCTACTTTGTAAACACGGCATGGATGACTTTGCTCCTTATCAGCTGCAAACTGAATCTGCCTTTGTTGAAGCACAGTCAATCAGCAGGCATTCTGTGCATACACTCAGTGATATACCCAGCTGAAAAAAGACAGACTTTCATTTTCCCTGGCAATATCAGGGAAAAAAAAAAAAAAAAAAACCAGAATGAAAAACAAAAAGAACTCTTCTGTACAGTATAACCTAGAGTTCATTTACTCCGCCAGACAGAATGAGATTAAAAACCAATGAAGGTCAAAGCTATTAACATTTGGATCAGAGGGCACTTTGCCTGTTAGGATCTAGTTAGACTGGGCCTTTGTAATTGCCCAGTTTGTTTCCAACATGTCATGTAAACACTAACATTAGCTAAAGCCTGGGTGGTCTCAGGCTCCACATAGGCAGCTCAAAGGCCAGCTTTATCTTTGATTAGCAACAAAAACATGCAACTCTTTATATACCAATTTGAATAGTCAATGAACCTCTTCATTTTTCCTGGTGCCACTTGGTTGTGACATTTCCAAATGGACCGTAATTTGATTTCCCTTTAGAACCCTTCTGCTGTACATTTTTTTAAGCATGTGATTGACAGCTTCCTTGCACACTAGGCAACTTTGAGGGCCAACACATTAGACTTAACAAAGGATGCCCTTGATCATCAGGAGAGACTAAGGAAATTTGAGTGCTAGTCCAGAAGTTAACCTTTTTTATTAAATTACTGTCAACACACCATGAAGCAGCTTCTTCCTCAAGCTCTGGCAGTAACATCTTTTCCTTTGCTCTTATGTTTCTCCCAAATTGTAGCTAAACTCTGAAAGCATTATCTAGACTAAACTTGTCACTCTCTACTCTTATTGACCTTTCCAAATAAGGTATGGAAAAGTTATATGTAATTTTGGATGAATGTTCAACCCTTCAAAAATAGCTGAGCAATATTTACATTTTTATTAATACTGAGATACATAAAGGAAGCTTTTCTACCTTTGATACCTTCATTTTCTTCTCTACCCACACATACATAACTTAGTTCTCAAATCCCAAATCCTCCTGAAGCTTTCCCTGATTATATCCAATGTCAGCGGTCCTCTGATGTTATGAGTGCTTATGTATTAACTGGCATGGTTTACTATTGTTTCTCGTTTATATAAGAGTCTAAAATTATAATTATTTGTTAACTCCCATTTCTCCTGCTAGATTCTGGGCTTATTAAGGTGGCCTTATTAAGGACAAACTCTGTGGTCCATCTTTTTTTATAACCAATATTCAGTGCTTGGGACTAACTTACTTAATGAATGAAGCTTTAGAAGAGTAGAGACCATTTCAAAACGAGTACTACTGTTTTACTCTCAATGGCACTCATGTTATTTAAATGAAGTATACATGGATGTATGTATCGACTATAAGAATGGTGTAACTATTTTAAATAAAATCTTATTTATGCTAACTCATTTGAGACATACAAAAATTCTACAGCCTAATTACCCTCTAGGTATTTTTTTAATTAATCTAATATTATTTGTTTATTGTTCTTACTACCTTGCTTTGGCTAGACCGTTTAATTACAATGAGACAAACCCCCAATGAAGCTAGCTTTAAAAATTGGGACTCTCAACAACTACAGTCCACACTGAGGAAAACTGCAAAGTCAGGCATCTACCCCTGCCTGTTTCTGTCTTCACTTCTGCTTCTCAAGTAACTATTCCATGTTCTACTCCACTTTTACATGGTACACCACTGTCACCTCAACATTGTAGCTTCAGACCTTGAGTCTATATAATATTTCAGACCCTGAACCCAGAGAAATCTGAATTATTCTATTCATGTCCAAATCCAATTTGGGGGATGGAAAAACTAGTTGGCTCACTTTGATTTGTTTCTATTTCTAGTCCAATCATTTACGGCAAAAGTCACAGGGAACATACACTACTCCTATCAAGGCTATGAGTGGAATATGTTCTCTGAGAAGGGAATGGAAGAAGGAAATAATAATAATAATAATAATAATAATAATAATAATAATAAAAGTCATCTCCATTACACATATTTCTGAACATTTCTAACATGCACAAGAAAATCTGAATTCACTGTTTTATTATGTGTTAATCCAACCAATTTTTATTGAGCATTTTATTTTTATTGGGCTGCTCAAAGTTCTAAGATAGATTTCAGATACCAAGGGGACTTGTAGACTCAGAGCAGAAGACATACATACTTCAGTGGGAAATCAGACTTGGAAATAAATAATTAAAATACATTGTGATGTGATAAAAAGTACTGCCAGGTTTTCAACAAATAGTATTAGAACATTTGGATCTTCATATACAAAGGAATAAACTTCAACCTAAACTTTGCATTACATACTAAAATGAACTCCAAAAGGATCATAGGCCTAAATAGAAAATGTAGGATTATGAAAGATTTAGACAAAAACAGAAGAAAACCTTCATGAACTGGAGCTAGGCAAAGAAGTCTTATATATGACACCAAAAACATGATCCTAAAAGAAAAAAATGATAAACTGAACTTTTGCTGTGCAGAAGATACTCCTAAGAAAATGAAAATACAAGTTAGAGACTTGGGAATAAATATTTGCAAATTACATGTCCAATAAAGGACTTATATTCCGATCACATCAAGAACTCTCAAAACTTGATAGTAAAAAATAAATAGATTCAATCTTTTAAAAAGGAGGGGCATAAGACTTAAATAGACACTTCACCTAAGAGAATATATGGATCAAAAAAAACACGAAAATATGTTTAACATTAGTAGTCACTGAAAATTGCTTAACATTAGATAATCCATTAACATAGAGATAAAAAAAAACACATCATCTCAATTGATGAAAATTATTAATTTAATTTAATACTTCTTCACAACGGAAAATCATAATAAACCAGCATGAGAAGGAAAATCTGGGAGAGTGAGGTCAGCATCATGGCAGGTACATCATGATGAGACATTCCTTTATTCTCTCCCCTTCGATTTACAGCTAATCATATCCATAACCAAAAAAAGCACCTCACCACATGTACCAGGACACCTGAGAGATCAAACCATCTGTGCCCCTGGGAGTGGGTAGTTGGACCATGGAGGAGACAAGGCAGAGCTGATGGTCACAGGGAAGGCAGGAGCAGGTCCTGCAGCAGGACTGTATGACCTGTCTAGCAAGAGGAGGTGAAGGGTGAAAGTGTGTGTGAGGGTCTGCCTGGCTGTATGTTCTGCAGCTGAAGAGATCTATAGCTCTGTCTGAGAAGACACTGCAGTGAGTGGGGGAGAAAAAGAAAAGGGAAGTAGGCAGACAAAGAAAACTGAAGGAAAGTGTCTCCTGCTATCTGTCCAGGGATTCTGGCAAGAGGACTTCTCATGGACCTCTGTAACCTATATCCCCACACCCTCACACGAGCTTCCCCCTATTAGGTCATGGGTGTACCCGAAGCCTGAGTCACTAAGTATACACTTCCTGCCACTCTAACACGATCTTTTTTACTCCACCAACTTTTTTTTAATAGGAACCTTCCCAACCTTAGCAGCAGTCAGCTGTGGTAAGAGAAAACAAAACAAAACAAAATACTGCTATAGCACCACCTTCCTAAAAGCAAAAGGAAGGCTCCTAATTATCTGGTTGACTATTATAATCAAAATAAACAAATTCTTGCCTAAATAAGAAAAGTGTTCACTATTTCAAATGTGAGAGCAGAGGTAATTTTTATCAAATACAATGAAAAATCAGAGTAGTATGGTATCACAAAAAGACAATGACGATTTTCTAGCAACTCAACCAAAGATGTGGAATAATGTAATCTGATAAAGAATTCAAAATAGCTGTTTTGAAGAAATACAATGAGCTACAAGAAAACTCAGAAAATCAATACACTGATTTCAGGAATAAAATTACAAACAGAAGGAACACTTTACCAAAGAGATTAAAATCATAAAAGAGAACAAATCAGAAATTCTGGAGTTGAAGAACTCAACAAATGAGATGAAGAAAACATTAGAATGCTTTGGAAATAAAACAGATAAGATGGAATAAAGAATTAGTGAGCTTGAAGATAGGAATCTAGAAATGATTCGGGTGGAAGAGGAGAGAGACCAAAGATTTTTAAAATTTGAAGAAAGCTTGTGAAAGTTAAAAGACACCACTAGAAAAGTCAACATAAGAATAATGGGTATTGCAGAAGGAGAAGAGAAGAAGAAGAAGACAGAGTTTATTCAAAGAAATAATAGCTTAGAACTTCCCAAATCTGGGGAAGGAAATGTATATATGAGTCCATGATGCTAATAGAACACGTTATTATCTCAATGAAAAAAAGATGTTCTCTATGGCAGAATATATTAAAACTGTCAAAAGTCAATGATAAAGAATTTTAAAGAGGCAGAGGACAAAAGACAGTAACCCACAAAGGTATTCTCATGAGGCTATCAGCAGATTTCTTAACAGAAACTCCACAGGACACAAGAGAGTGAAAGGACATATTCAAAAAATGAAAAGATAAAAATTTCCAGCCAAGAATACTCTATCCAACAAAGTTATCCTTCAAATATGAAGGAGAAAGGAAGAATATCCCAGATAAACAAATCTCAGGAGGTTCATTGCCACTAGACCTGCCTTATAAGAGATATTGAAAGGAGCTCTTCAAGCTGAAACAAAATGATCAAAGCACACAAAACTCTGATTAAGATGCTAGTCAGAACTAGAATACTGCAACTCTTTATTAGAATAGTATATTAAATTCTTAACTATAGCATAAAGGTTAAAGAAAAATAGAATTAAAAATAACAATAGCTTATATAATTTTGTAACAAAACCACAGCATAAAAAGAGATAAATTGTGACATCAAAAAAATAATACAAGAGAAAGCATAAAGAGGTAGGACCTTTATGGGACAGATAAAGATAAATTGCTACCATCAGAAAAAAGGTCTATTTTATCTATGAGATGTTTTATGTAAATTTAATGGTAACCACAAAACAAAATCTAGTGCAGAGACATAAAACGTTAAAAAAGAAAGGAGACCAAGCAAATCATTATGGAAAACCACCAGCTTACAAAGGTAGACAGAAACAGAAGGAAAAAAAATGGAAAAACAAAATAACTAGACTGCAAAAGATAAAATGGCAGTAGTAAAATCTTACATAATCAATAATCACCCTAAATGTAATGGATTGAACTCACCAATCAAAAGGCACAGTGTGGCTGGATTATTTTTAAAAAATTCAACTATATGCTGCCTATAGGAGTGTCATCTCAGTTCTAAAGACACATAGGCTCAAAGTGAAAGGATAAAAGACGATATATTCCAAGCAAATGGAAACTAAAAGGAGGCAGATGTAGTCATACTTATATCAGACAAAATAGACTTCAAACCAAAAATGGTAACAAAAGACAAAGACAATCATTATACAATGATAAAAGGATCAGTACACCAAGATATAACTATAAATATATAGGATCCCAACACCCATGCACCAAAATGCATTAAGCAACTAATAACAGATCTTAAGGGATTTAATTCATTTGATTCTGCATCCTGACATGCCTGATCAGTTTTCACTGAATGTTGCACATTGTGGATGCACTTTTGGAGAATCTCTGAATGACATCTCATTCTCTAGGGAAGATGCAAATTTCTTCCGGCTCATAGTTGGAGTTTCAGAGTTGGGCTGCCCCAATCCAATCACAAAATGAACTATTTCAAGGCTGTCTCAGGCTTTGCGACTGCCTTGATTCTTAATTCTAGGGTGTAGCTTCCAGAAGTCTTAACTGAAAGCATGAGGTATTTACCAGTATCTTTGGTAGAATTCAACTAGAAAACCACTGATGTCTACTGTTTTCTCAGTGGAACATGGTTAAAATACTAATTCAAATTTCATGATAATATGTCTATTTAAAACTTACTTTTTAATCTTATGTCAGTTTTTAATACATAATTTTTCCCCAGGAATTTCCCCTATTCTGTTTTCAAATTTATTGAAAATAAGAAAATTATGTTTAGTATTCTATTATCTTTTTATCTCTTCTAGAGTTTTTTAATCCCTGTTCCATTCCATATATATTTATATTTATATTTATATTTATATTTATATTTATATTTATATTTATTTATATTTGTCTAAATTTAATCTATATCACTCCTGAAAGGCCTAAAGAATATTTTCGTATCAGGAAGGTTCACATTCACTTCTTCTTGATATATATACGTATATCTCTCTTTTTCGTTTTTTACTTTGATCAATCTTGCTAAAGATTTGTGTATCTTATTAGTCTTCAAATGACCAATTTTGGTTTTGTTGTTCCATACTATGTGCCTTTGTTTTTCCATTTCTTTTTTTTAACCTACTTTTATCATTTCTCTCATTCTACTTTCTCTAGGTTTATTCTGGAATTAATTTTCTAACTTCTAACATTGACAACTTGGCTTATTAAGTTTTAGCTGGTTTTTAATTGACTAATATAAGCATTTAAGGCTATAAATATTCCTTGAAACACACTCAGATATACCCAACAAGTTATAAAATAAAATATTTTCATTAATATCCAGCTCAAAGTATTAATTTTTGTGTTTTATTTCTTATTTGGATAAATTTTTTAAAAATAGTTTATTAGTTTCATAAGTATAGACTTGCTTATGGGTATCTCTTTTTTGCTGACTTTTAGCTTAATTGCATTTTGATCAGAGAATTTTATCTATGTGATACCAGTTTTTTGAAGTATGTTGAAATTTGCTCTATTGCCTAGTGTATGGTTATTTTTTTTTAAGTTCCATGTTTGCTTGAGAAAATACAAATGCTATAATTGCAGTTTCATTAAATCCATCCTGTTAATTGACTTGTTCAAATATTTTATAAATTTACTGAATTTTTGGCCTATTGGTCATGGAGAGATGCTTTTGAAATTCCCTGCTATAATAATGGACTTTTAAGTTTTTACCTTATCTGTTTGGAGGCTCTTTTATTAGGTGCTATAAGTTTAAAATTCTCAAATCCCTCTGGTGAATTGAACCTTGTATTATTGTGTGATTATCCTTTTATTCCTACATATGATTTTGGTGTTTATATCTCCTTTTTCTTTTCTTTTTTTTTTATTTGAGAGAGAGAGCGAGAGAGAGAGGGAGAGAGCACAACAGAAAAAAAGAGTCTTAAGCAGGAACCATGCTCAGCACAGAGCCTGACATGGGGCTCAATCCCATGAGCCTGGCATCATGACCTGAGCCAAAATCAAGAGTCAGACACTCAACAGACTGAGCCACCCACACACTCCTATATCCACTATTTCTAATGGTAATTTAGATATCTCAACTTTCTTTTGGCTAATATTTTCTTGATTTATATTATTTCTCTTACCTCGGGTTTTATGTAATCTTATTTTTAGGAGCATCTCACAAAAAGTATATAGTTCAATATTTTTGTATACCATTTGACAATCTCATATAATTGGTGAGTTTAATGCAATTTATTTATATATTTGAATTTTTTCTATTATCATATATTGAATTTTTGATTTGCCATGACTTTTTACTTCTTCTTTTTTTGGATTCTGTTTTTTACATTTTTCTTATTATATTTTTGCCTTTGCTAATTTGGAATTTATACATACTATTTCTATTCTCCTGGTTATGCTTGATATTTTTCCATGATATTTGGAAAAACAAAGTCTATTGTTAATGTACATTTCTACCCTTCTTCCAAAAATTACTTGGATTTTAGAGTACCATAACTTAATTTAAACCCCTAGATTACATGCTCGTATTATTACTTTATATAATATCTTTTTTAGCATTATTATTTTAATTCCAAAAATTATTTCAGATTGTCATTTGTTCTTCTTCTTATTTACTGTTGCTTTAGCAAACTCTGTTTTAGCTATCTGAAAATGTCTTTATTTTACCTTAGCTCTTGGAAGATATTTAGCTGGTTACCGAATTTTAAGGTTCAGAGTTATTTTCTCTAAGTATTTTTATACATTAGTTCTTTTTTTTTTCATTGCCCTTTTGCTACTGAAATCTCCTTTAATTCTGCCATTGCTTTGTTAGGAATTTTTCTTTTGTCTCCATTTGTTTTTAACTTCTTTTTGCCTTTATTATTCTGCCTTTTTACACTGTGGTGATCTAGGTGTGGTTTTCTTTTTATCTATCCTTTATTTATACCTAATTGGTGTACAGTGTGTTTTATATAAATGCATTTATATCTCTTATTAGACATTATTCCTTCACACATGCACTACCTATTCTCCATTTTTTCTTCTTCAGGAACTCACCAATTAGTTATATGTTAGACCACCTTTGCTCCATTTTTTTTATTTCTCCTTCATACTTTTCATTTTCTTGTTTCTCTGTGTTGCATTATGGGTATTTTCTTCTCTCATCTATCTTAGTTGTAATTCTTCCTTAGCTTTCTCTAATCGACTGCTAAACTCATCTATTTTGTTAATACTGATGATTGTAATATTTTTTAGAATGTCTTTTTGGTGATTTCCCAAATTTACCTGATCATGCTTGATATTCATTTACTTCTGGCTCTTTTATTTCAGAATCATCTCTTAGTTCCTAAAATATTTCATAAATAATTATTTCATTACCTGTATCTAATCTTTCAAATATTGGTAGTCTTTGTAAAACTAAATCAGTAGTTCCTTTTTCTACTGAATCTGCTGTTAGATTTTCTGTATATTTGGAAATTTAAAAAAAGAATTTTTAACATTTATTTATTTTCAAGAGACACAGAGAGAGTGTGAGTGGGGGAGGGTCAGAGAGAGAGAGGGAGATACAGAACCAGAAGCAGGCTCCAGGCTCTGAGCTGCCAGCACAGAGCCCAACATGGGGCTTGAACCCACCAACAGTGAGATCATGACCTGAGCTAAAGTCGGATGCTTAACCAACTGAGCCACTCAGATGCCCCAAGTATATTTGGAAATTCTTAATGTTAAATTTATATTTGCCTAAATTTAATCTACATAACTCCTGAAAGGCCTGAAGAATATTTTCATATCAGGAAGGTTCACATTAACTTCTTCTTGGTATCTTGGGATACTACCACACTTAAGCCACATGAGTGAATTGCTCCAATTATGGATTGTTTTGTCTATGAGGTAGCATAAAATCAAATCCCTGACTTACATGAACTGGGATTTGGCAAACAGGATTCTTGGTCATCTTCACAGGCTGGCAGACATTTGGTTTATATCCTTTCCTATATCTATAGGCTCTTTATATGTCCTAGCCCTATGTATGTGTCCCAGGTAGACTCAGCTTCTCCCCACTGCCTTGGCTGAACCTAAAACTTAGTCCTCTCTCACTTCAAGTGACTACTAATCTCCACAATTCTGGTTTCTTGGTATTAGCTTTTGCCTGTTCCCCAACCGTCCTGGCAGCACAAACTGCTGCATCAGTGTTTTCCTGCCTGTTTACCTTTAGCTTTTCTTCAGTTTTTCTGGTTTCCATAGATTTTCTTAAACTTTCTTGCAGGCTTTGCAATACATTTTAAGTCATATTTGTTGTAATTTATTCTGACTTTTTTGCGTTAATGCAAGTCTTTATGGAATGCTTTGCCATTGATACTGCCAAAATCAGTTGGGTGAGTTCTTATGACTTTTTAAAATCTATAGAGTCCACTAATATTTTAAAGTTTTGCTGATATTCCTTGGGCACTTAAAAACATGTGCTTTTTTTTTTGAAGATTCACTGTTTAATATATAATTAGACCCATCCTATTCATTATGATATTTAGGTTTCTTACATCCATACTTTTTGTCTACTTGATTAGCCATGAAATAACATCAGTAAGTTAATATCTCCTACTGTGAATGTTTCTATACATTACTCCTTGAATTTCCTGTCATTTGTGTTTTATTAATGTTGATACTATGTTATTTGGCACATAGATCTTCATTGTAAATTCACCCTTTACAAAATTTCCTTCATGTTTTTTAATGCTTTTTCACCTAAATTTAATGCAATTTAGTATTAAAATTTTAATTTCCTACCCTGATTTTTTTTTCTTTTTGGTATTTCCTTACAATGCTTTTGCTCATCCTTTAATATCCAGTTTTTCTTGCTTACTTGGTCTTGCTTACTTGCTTTCTTGCTTACTTGTATGCAGACACAGTTGGATTTTAGTTAACTACACTTAAATCTTTCAGTCTCTAAAAAAATTTTTTTTCCAAGATGATTATTTTTTCCTTTTAGGATTAGATATAAAAATAAGTGATTTTTAGTGTTGATCTGCTTCTAATTAACTTCTGGATTTCTGAAACATCATGAAACGTCTGCTTACATTTTCCTAACTTTCAGATTTGACAAATACCTTCCTTATTTACCAGTTTTTTATTTTTTTTATCTTTTATTTTTCAATATATGAAATTTATTGTCAAAATGGTTTCCATACAACACCCAGTGCTCATCCCAAAAGGTGCCCTCCTCAATACCCATCACCCACCCTCCTCTCCCTCCCACCCCCCATCAACCCTCAGTTTGTTCTCAGTTTTTAAGAGTCTCTTATGCTTTGACTCTCTCCCACTCTAACCTCTTTTTTTTTTCCTTCCCCTCCCCCATGGGTTTCTGTTAAGTTTCTCAGGATCCACATAAGGGTGAAAACATATGGTATCTGTCTTTCTCTGTATGGCTTATTTCACTTAGCATCACACTCTCCAGTTCCATCCATGTTGCTACAAAGGGCCATATTTCGTTCTTTCTCATTGCCCTGTAGTACTCCATTGTGTATATAAACCACAATTTCTTTATCCATTCATCAGTTGATGGACATTTAGGCTTTTTCCATAATTTGGCTATTGTTGAGAGTGCTGCTATAAACATTGGGGTACAAGTGCCCCTATGCATCAGTACTCCTGTATCCCTTGGGTAAATTCCTAGCAGTGCTATTGCTGGGTCATAGGGTAGGTCTATTTTTAATTTTCTGAGGAACCTCCACACCGTTTTCCAGAGTGGCTGCACCAATTTGCATTCCCACCAACAGTGCAAGACCACTCAGTTTTTTAAAAAATATGATATAGAGAGGTTACCATGTATTAAAGTTGTATATATACAATATCATCATTTTAAACATACATTTTATCTTTCCCTGTTAACTTAATTGGGAAGAGTCAAATTTAATCTCTTATAAATTCATAGTTTCAGTGAAACAGTCCAGTATCTTCTCTATTTTATTAGATCATATCATGATAGAAAAGCTGAGACTATTGCTCTGAACCACAAGAAAGCAAGATTGCCTTGAGTACAAAAGGTACATCCATTTGGGGCACCTGGGTGGCTCAGTCGGTTAAGCGTCCGACTTCGGCTCAGGTCATGATCTCATGGTCTGTGAGTTCGAGCCCTGTCAGCCTCTGTGCTGATAGCTCAGAGCCTGGAGACTGCTTCAGATTCTGTGTCTCCCTCTCTCTCTGCCCCTCCCCTGCTCATGCCCTGTCTCTCTCTGTCTCAAAAATAAATAGAAACATTAAAAAAAAATTGTTAAAGGTACATCCATGCAATACACTTATTACATAATAATTAGTAAGTCAATTTAGTGTTACTGATTAAATTGGGACAAATATATCTTGACGTTATTTCTTAATTCCAGGTCTTAATTCTTATTTCTGTTTTTGGAATATTTCATTTGTATTATCTGAGGATCTTTCATATAAAAATGTTGTTTTTCTTTCTGATTCTTATAATTTTTATGCCTCTGATTGCTTTTATAATTTTCTGGTGATTCATGGTCTCCATCTTTACTCTCTATTATTCTTTGCCTCACCAATATGTTAAGCTTGTTTTATGTTTCTGCCTAGAGAATGCTATATGATTGTGTTTTCTCATATACTTCCCAAGTCATTTACCCAAAATTTATTTTGACCTTTATTTCAATTCTATAGTTCACAGCCATTGCTTTACTCAATAAGGAAGATAAAGCTTATGGAATTTATGGACCAAGAAGTAAAATTTTAAATACTGATTAATGAAATTCCTATATTATTTTCTTGTTATCTCTTCCCCAAGAATTCGAACATAGTTATTAAGAATTTTTATATATATAAACTATCCAGGATAGTTATTAAGAATGTAAATTATAACTTGGTCAACCCAAGGCTATCAGATCTAACACAGAAACATTGGAAAGATTACTGTATTTTGGAAAACTTCAAAGTCTACCATGAATTATGGCTTCATAGAAGGGTATTTCTAATTTCCATCTACTATCCTTACACTGAGGAAAAGAAGACAAGAGCTAAAAAAAATATATGTCTGAGGTTTTCCTAGCCAATGCTTTTTTCCCTATGAAACATAGACATTTTCTTGAGATTAGAAACATTTTCTAACATATTTTCTGTTAACTTTTAAACTAAGTTGTAGGTTAACAATGAGGGAATTCTGTGTGATCACAGAGTACTCAATATGTAGTCTATATTCAGATTTAATATTTTAAGTCAGACATTAGACCTGAAAGGATCCTTGAATGTCATTTAGCCCAACCTTCTGCACAGTAAATCTGAGGTAAGTGACTAATAATAAAGACATGGTTGAGGTTACATTTCTAAAGAAATTTTATAAAGAATAATCATTATAAGTATGTGAGCAAAGATTTAAACACCTAGTTCTCTATTATCTTTTCCAGATCCAGTTTAATTTTCCTATTACACAAAAAGGCCAATGTCAACAGAAATTGTAAGAATAAAGAAAAGAACCATCATCCAAGAAATCTGAGCAGAACTTAAATCCCCCAAACTACTATAGACTTGGATCACATATGTTCTCAGTATATCCAGGGAGATTGTGCCTAACACATTTCTCTAAAGCTGATAATGGGCATGCGTCCATAGTTTAAAGGAAAAAATTCTGAAATAAATCATGTTATGGGCATTAAGGGCAAACAATATTCTCTTAAAATGAGGCAAAATTTTTAATTCGATTCCTGAATTTCCTCTCAACATGGCCACATGGACTTGCAGCACCATTAGTAAGGCATCATTCTTTCAGATGACAGGAAAATGCTCATTCTGGTGGCCTCTAGGCACCTTAGTTCCCATGTTTCTGTCAGAGGCTGAAGTTGCTTGATGAATTCCAGAAGTTGTACCTAGCAGTCTATATCTATAACACGATAAGAGAAACATACAATGACGGCTATTCATAGTAATGTTGTAAGAGATTCTGTTTTTACCATTTCTGCTGTTAAATTACTAAGTGGTTCTCTACACTTTTTAGATGCCTATGAGTCAAGTACTTCTGCCTTAAATCTTTTTCATTAGAATCATCTTGAAGCAAGTTTTAAAAAGAAAATAGGGACAACAGGAATTTCTATTAATTTTGGAGACTTAGGCAACATTGTGAAATGGATAACTGATTCCTGCCTTTAACATCTGTGACCTGGCTTTATCTTTTTTGTTTGTTTGTTTGGTGTTTTGTGTTACTTTCACCTATCTTCCCCTTATTACTTTCTCTCCCTTTAGAACAGACTTATGTAATATTCTCTCAGGAAACACTTTCACTCCCTCATCCATTAAACATGTTCTTTGAGAAGGATTTGGTAAACCATTTACCCTGAAGTATAAAGGTCAGGTAAGGTTTAGTGTGCCAACCTCCCCTAAAGGCAGTGGTTAAATTAGAATAAGAAAAGCAACATTTCCAGCTAAGTGTAATATAAATGGCTAAAGTTCTCATTATGGAATGCTACATATCAGACAAAACCTATATAATTCTTGGAAAAGATAGAGAGGTATTTCAGTACCCCCAGAATACAACTGCTTGTTGCTAGATCAACAATATTACTAATAGATAAAAGTCGTATATTAGTATGTGAAAATGAAGAAATCAACAGAAAATGTCCTCTCCAATTCTGAATTTGAAAAAGCAACAACAACAAAAACAAGCTAAGGAATATTATCAGTCTTTGGAATCAAGGTTCAGTGTGGAACCAATCCACACTTTTTTATTTCTAGAATGAACAGTCTCAAAAATGTCTATAATGGGCTTTGAGATGAGGTCAAGAATGAGGCCACACACACGGTTCCCCATTTCTAGCTGTGAATTGTGCTATATATTCACATGTACCTCTTCCCACAGAGGTCTGAGGTGAAGCAGGCTATATTTTGACATGGTACTGTGGGATATAAAACAAGTATGGAAAATATATCCAAAGATATTTAGCTCAATAAATTAGTTCTTCTCTGAACACTCCCTTAAGAAGTGGAAAAATATATACTAAATATGCTTTATGGTCCCAAAACCTTAGTTTACTGACTCTAAATAATAACTATGTGTATTGTTCTTTATGGCACTTTCATACAAGAATGTGTAAATAATTTCCAAGAACTAATTCATTAATCCTTGGACACCTAAAGAGGGGCTGGTGGGGAGAAAACTGGGGTTGTGAGAAACACATGATAAATGTGCTCTCCTGGGGTATTTAAGTTTCCCAGCGCTGATTTCATTTTTGCCTTGAAACATAAAATAGCATATGAGTCCTGCTTCAACTAAAAGTAGGAACAAGAACAGCCCCTTATTGCTAGCTTTAAACAAGTCACTTTGATCCCTGTGTCTGAGCTATGTACACCTCTGAAATAGCAGGATTTTGTAAAATGTGTCCAAATTTCATCAGGCTTTGATGTGTTCAGATGAACTAAATTATTGAAAAAGCATTTGGTCCCTGGAGGTGTTCTCAAATGGGTACCAAAACTTCATCTTAGAATGTGTATGGAAATTACACATACCCATTGTAACATAAAATTATGAGTGGGAAGAGATAGTGAGTACTAAGAAATGATCAATATACACAAATGATAGCATTCCCAAACACCAGCACATGCAGATTACATAATTTTCTCAGCAGGTGAAAAATGAAAATGTGGGGTTCCTTGTTCAAAAAACAAGAGGAAAAAAGCTTCTTTCTTTGGCAGTCTCTTTTTTGACCTACGATTATGGTTTCTATTGGCTATAATGTCATACTCTCTTGGGCATGTGGATACTCCTATGGAGAGTGTAGACCCTCAGAAGCACTTCAGATCCCTGCCCAGCAATTCAATGCTCAAGGTGCAAGGGAAGACCTAATTCTTCCCACATCCAGGCCCCACCTGGGGCTGAGGGTGGTAGCAGTAGCTAAGCAATGGCAAGGATGCCACCAGGCAATCACCTGTCCTAAAGAGGCAGAAAGGCAAGGCAGGAGCATGCACTGTGAGCCATCTAAGCTCCGGATACAAGCTCTATTTTCTACCAGGCTTGACTTATTAAAACACAACTCCAAAGATAAAATTATTAAGAATCTCAAGACAGGCCCCACAGAACTTTAACTCTGGGTGTAGGGCCACCTTCTGAGCAACTACACTAGTTGCTTGCCCATGAAGCCAGCCCTGCACTAGCAGTAATCAATTAGAAGGTGAAAAGAAAAGGAATCGTATCCCCAACAAAAATAACAACTTTGAATTACTTGCAATTAACACCAAAGGTGTACAAGAGATTTTTACAGAAAAAAATGGTATAATGCTATATTGAAAGACATGAATTAGGACCTGAATATGCAGAGTGATGTATGATATTAATGGATGAAAAGATGACTGTTAAGACATGAAGTCTATAAATTCAGCCAGTCTATAAATTTAAGGCACTACCAACAGGATTTTTATGTATAATTAGGTATACTGATTTTTTAAAACTCATATGGAAGAGGAAAGTCTGATAATATCAAAGTTAATTCAGATAAAGAACAAAAAGAGAGAAGGATCTTCCATATCAGATTTTAAGACATAAACTTTTTATTTATGCAGAGAAAGAGCAATAGGTCAATGAAACCAAAACCTATATAGAAACTTGATATATAACAAGGTGGCACTACAATTCAATGGGGATTATGCAACAAATGGTAATGAAACAAAGGGACTTTTATCTACAAAAGTATTAATTTAGAGTCTTATCTCATACCATACACTAAAACAATTTTATTCAGTAGCCTCTGTCTCTTAGCATATTGGGTTCAGGGCAAAAGCAGACTCTGCTCTCAGTCTGGATGGGTTTTTTGTTTGTTTGTTTGTTTGTTTGTTTGTTTTTGTGGCAGTTTTTTGATGAACACATGGGATAAGGGACTAGAAGTATCAAGAGAGTACTAGACCAAGAGTCAAGTCACCAAAGCAGGAAAAATAAAAATTTTTCATTGCTATAAGAAAATATACGGAGCAAAGTTATGATACAAGTGTATGAAATGATTTTTTTAAATCAAAACACAAAAACAATTTATAAAGGAAAAATTAAGATTGGCTATTTCAGAATTTAAAACCAGAAAGTTAAGGCAAGACACTGACTGAGGGTAGACATTTACAATGCCTCTAATTGATAAAGGATTGGAATTCAGAAAATATAAAGAATTTATATATATAGATTCAAAACATAAAAACAAACAAAAGAAAAATAAGCAAAGGATAAAAAGAGCCCATAGGCCAATAACTATTTTTAAAAAGATACCCAACCTCACTTCTAAGCAGGGGATGCAAATTAAAACAATGATGAGATGCCATTTCATACCAAAAAGTCAGAAAAAATTAAAAAAGAAAGAAAGAAATAAGAATGTAGGTAGGCAGGAATTCTCTACCCATAGATGTGAGAGTACTTTGGATATCAACTTAATGATATCCAATCAAGCTAAAAATATATACCCCCTATAACGTATAAATTCTACTTCTAAGTACATTCCCTATTACGATTTTTTCATATGTGAACTAGGACTCATGTACTGGGATATTTATTGCAGTTTTGATTATAAGAGCAAAAGGTAGAACCTACTTACATATCTCCTTTTACCCTTTTGATGAAGTTTTCTTTATTCAACTTGGTCTCTACTACTATTTTCATGGTGGGATTCAAATTTTTACTCTGCTTACTCAAATTAGAAAAGTCTGTAGTAAATTAATATTTACATTCTCCTCCTGAATATCTCAAGGACCTTAGAAGTTTTATTTCTGATCTCCTGGGTTCATCTTCCATGTTATTGTTTTCTGGTATTTCAGGTTTACCTTGTTTATAAATCATCCTGCTATGCTTTTCGTTTCTCATATTTCTTTCATAATGTGTTTCCCGTTTCTTTGTTCATCATTGCCTATTGAATCTCACTCTTCCCTTCCTCACCTCTATAACTCTTCACTTTTGGTATATAACTTAATTTCTGGAACTTATGGTTATAGATGAGAAGTTGTCTACAATTCTAATGATCACTCCTTTCTAAACAATCTACCTTTGGCCACTTTTCTCTTTTGTTTTGTTTTAATGATTTACTGCTTATTTATGATCTATCTAAATGAATAGATGCTTCTAGGTGTCTTCTTCAGGACTTGATAAGCTCCATTAACTTTAGTAAGGATACATGCCTTCATTCAAGCTGAGAAGTTCTTCAACCATTACGTCTTCAACAATTTCCTCTCCCTCATTTTCTCCAGTACTTCCTCTGAAAACCAGTACAAGAGCTCCAACACCTCACAGTGGATGCCACAACCAAATGGAACACCAGCATATCCATACTGATGTGAGCAGAATATCATCCCTTTGTGGTACTGGGTTTCAGATTCCCTTCAACACATTAGCTCCAGTCTTTACAGAGATCCAATATGATGTGAACTGTTTGACCTTCAACTATTGCCCACTGCTCTAACTTTACATTTCCTCTCTGCATCTATCATCTGTAAATACCCCACTATTTGTTCCAAGACTAATTATAAAATCAAAATTATTTTAGTATACTTTAATATATGTTTTGGAGGAGGGGAAGAATGTGTCCTTCCACTCACCTAGTATTAGAAAGATGTATACCCAAACTTCTAAACTGCACATATCTTAAAAATCAGATGAAAAGGCTAATTAGAATTGAGTGCTATAAGGTATGAATGAATACCTTACATTTATGTAGCTGAGCAAAAGCCTTAACTATATGAATGATCCTCTGAGGAATTTTTTCTGTTTTGTTTCTTGCCATATTAACAGGAGAAAGGGCCAAGAGTCCTCGGATCACCCTTGGGAGGGTGACCTGCTGATGAAGCATGGAAGGGATCTTCCCCCACTCAGGGGAAATACTTCCTTGCTATTTCCAAGATCCAGCCTCTCAGTTCCTGCAGCTTGCCAAGCCATCAGGCACGCCCTGGGTCTAGCCTGAAAGGGAAGGAGTTACAATTAGATTCACACTGCTTTGGAAGGCTAGGTGGGCCTGGGCCAGGAATGGGCCTCGCAGGTCACTGTTGCAGTGTGGACAGCAGTACAGGCAGACACACCACGGGGTAATGCAAGGTGCCCACACGGGTAAGGGCATATCAAACTGGGTTGTAATTAAAGTTAGGAAATTAACCTGAGTGCTATATAGTAGCTCGTATATATTTTATTAGGGCAATTCTTCCCATTTAAACCAAAGTTTCACTATCTGAACTCAGAAACCTCAAAGATCCAGATAAGGAGGAAGAAGTACAGATCCACAGAGATGAAGTGACTTGCCCCATGTCACATGACCTGGAGTTTATTATTTTTACAGAATAAATACTATGTGACTGAACCTAAGTGCTGTCTCAATCACTACCATAGCTGAACTGCTGTGTCTTTAAAGAATGAGGGATAGGCTCTTTCATCCATTTATTCATTTGTTTTTCATACCTTTCTGTTTTCTTCTTGGATATCTACAATATTATTATAATAAGGAAATATGCTATAGGTTGAAAGCTAATTATAGAGAATTGTACATTTACATTGATCTTTTGTATATACAAAAAAAGATATAATAATAGTTTCATTATCATAGAAATGATTTTCCAACAATAAGTCCAGATATCTGGTGTTTTTTTACCTTCAAAGTGCAGAGATCATGTCTTAAAAGACCTATGTGTGAGAGAAGAGTAGTTGGCTATTTGTACAGTGTGATCTAAGAGGCAAAAATACTCCTACTGATAGCTAAGCAAGGAGGTGCCATTTCTAACATGGGTACATGTAACAAGAGAAAGTGGGCAAGATACACCAGGCGTCTATTAGGAACGACAGAGAGAAGTGGAGAGAAGCAGCATATTAGCTTCCACTGAAACAGAACCAACAGGATATAGAACTAGATATAGAACTAGATATAGAACTAGATATAGAACTAGATATAGATATAGATATAGGTATAGGTATAGATAGGTGTATATATATATATATAAAGACTTAATATAGAAATTGGCTCATGTGATTACAGAGGCCAGGAAGTCCCATTATCTGCTGTCTGAAAGATGGAAAATCAGGAAAGCCAGTACTAGTCCAAAGGCCCACAAATTGGAGGGCCGATGATATAAGCCCCAGTCTGAAGGCTCAAGAAGCAGAAGACAGGAGTTCCAGCTGAAGCAAAGAACAAATTCGCTCTTTCTTTGCCTTTTTGTTCTCTTTTGTTCCTTTGGGCCCTCTGTAGATTAGATGATGCCCACCCACACTGAGGAGGGTGAATCTTCTTTACTCTTGTCTCTTGATTCAAATGCCAGTCTCTTCCAGAAACACCTTCACAGATTTACCCAGAAATAATGTTTTATCAGCTATCTGGGCATCCCTTGGCCCAGTCAAGTTCACACATAAAATTAACCATGAAAAGCAGTGCTCAGTGAGACCCTACCATAGGGCAAGAACCGTACTCAGCCCTTTCCTGCTAGCTCATTTAATCCTTACAATAATTTTCCAGTCTGACAGATGGGGCAAGGGGCAACAGGCGGTCTGAGAAGATAATTAACATAACCAGCTCCACACAGAAGGTGCATGACAGAATAAAAGCATAAACTAATGAATGACTGAATCTAAAGCCCCTGCTCTTTCCATCCAGTCCTTAACAGCAACATAAACACACACGCAAACACACTCTTTATTTGCCCAGGAGGCAAAGACGAGTTCTTGGGTTTTCATTTAACTTTCTCACAATATCCAATTATTTTAATTTGGTTTATCAGATAAAAGATAGTCCTATCTTGGAAGACAAAAGGAATCTGACCTCAAAGGAACTAGATGGAAAATAAGTCCTTTTAAATGGAGGGGATGGTCCCAAGAGGCCCAGAGGGCAGAGGTGCCCACAGATGGAGCGAGAGGACTCTAAACACAGGTATTGCCTTTTTTTTCAGTTTGGCATACAGTCTTTTCTGCACTTGCTACTTGTATCCACTGTTCTCTCCAGCCCCTCCAGCATGCCTAAATCTACCCCTGTACCCCACGCAGCTTAAACCCCCAGATGCAGAAAAAAATCTTCAAGGCTCACACTTAAAACTCTTTTCCTTTTTTTTTTTTTTTAAAGCTCAACAACAAACTCTCAAAAGGAATCTGAGCCTTTTATTTCTTCTTATATGCATTCTTTCTGTTTGGATCATCCCAAGAAATAAAATAAAACAAAATCAAGCCTATTTCATGTTTGGATTTCAGCAAACGGTGAGAATTATTCAAGCCATTTCCTTGTTCTATATAGGGAAATATGTTTTCCATGACATGGTTGGCTGGAACCACATAGGTAAAATAAAATCTTCAAACTACTTCCCTTCAGATCCAGAAATGATGAGCAATTTGACATCCTGTATCCCCCTGACTGCAAACCAGAAACCTCTCTGTCAGTAGCTATTCTTGCAATATTATACCTCTAATGTTGTGGGAAGTTGTTTGAGGCAAAAGGCAGCTGTAATAATGGGATTGTGTTTCAAAAAAGAGCTGGCTGTAAGGCCATGCTGTAAATGAAAAGCATCATAAAGGAACATTACCACTCTTAAAAAACAGTGAGGCTGCTCAAATAACTCATTGCAGGCTATTTTTATAGTCCCCTAATTCTGTTTTTAAAATCAAATGCAACTCTAAAAGAATGGCTCACTCCAAGTTGGGGAGAAAGCCAAACCACTTCAGTTTATGGAAAATCTCAACTCTTACCTATTAAAATTCATTCAGTCGTTTATCATTCATTCATTCATTCAACAAAGCATGTACTGAACACCAATTATATGTAAAATATTGAATTAGATGGTGAACTACTCAAACAGGGATGATAAAATCTGTACATGCATTACCAATAGAAAGTGTAATAGGATAAATACCCTAAACAAGAGAGAAACAAGGCTGTGGTAGGAGTGAGGAATTGGGAAAAGTTGATGCTGGCTGTGGGAATTCTGGGATGTTTCATGGAGCAAGTGGCATTTAGGCTCAGCCTTGGAGGATGGGGTCAGAGAACACCCTTGACAGAAGAGACTGTGTGAGAAGGCAGAGCAATAAAGTGCACTCAATGAAAGACAAACAATTCCATTCAACTGGAATATGAACAGAATGTGGGGGAAAAGCCCAAAAGACAGACTAGGGCACGATCATGAAGATCCCATTATTCTATGGTTAGTTGTATAGCCTATGTCCTGTGAATTTGCTGATCAGAAAGTAGACTAAGAAATTTTAGTTGGATGCTGTGAGTCACCTGCTTTTTAGGGGAATACTGAAAAGAGAAATATTATATATAGTCTAAGAATAACTACGAAGACATTCTCTCTTTGATTTGGTTGTTATGATGATCAAAGTCAGCTACTCTAGCAAAGAAAGCATCCTTGGCATTTATTCTGTATCCCTTCCTCATTTCCAATTTCATCTTAGTTTTCTTAGTCTTCCTTTCCCTTTATTCTTAGTTCCTTACATAAAAAAATATATTTCACACCACATGTTTTTATTATAAAGCAGTGATTGAATAAACAGATGCAACATAGAGATGCAAATGAAGGAGAAAGTAGAGAATGGGAGTGTATGCCTCCAAATGAATCCATTTTCCAGAAGTTATATAAGTCACGCTTTCCAAATATACCATTCTACATATTATTCTCTGACAATCATTGACTAACAAGTTCTATAATTCCTATAGCTAGAAATGTTTTCATATGTAATTTTATACAGTCCTTGCTCTACAAGCATCAGTGAACACTGCTTTATATATAGCATGTTAAAAAAAAAGAGATTGCTTAACATGGAATTGTTAAGCAGGCAGGCGAAAACATTTTTTACCCAGAATCAAAGAAACAGCCAGATCTGCTTCTGCATTCCAAATATTAGATGACCATTATAGCAATGATGATGATGATGATGAATATTGAAACATGTGTCCCACAACATCAATGACCTATGCATTTCCTGATGACCCATTCATATCCCCCTAAGTGGGTAAGTATTTTGTTTTCATTAAGGCATAAACCTGAGTATTAAGTATGCAATCCATTAATGTATGCCCCTAATGTTATCTTTTCTTTTTTACCAAAGTATAATTGGTATGAAGCATTGTATTCGTTTCAGGTGTACAACATAATGATTCAGCATTTGCATCCATTGGAAAATGATCACTACAGTCAACCTAGTTACCATCTGTCACCATACAAAGTTACAAAATCATTTTTTTCTTGTGATGGGAACTTTTAATATTTACTTTCTTATCCTCATTCAAATTTGCAATACAATATTATTGACTATAGTCACCATGATGTATGTTACACCCCAAGGACTTATTTAATTACTGGGAGTTTGTACCTCTTGATCCTTTTCACTCATTTTACCCGCCTTCCAAAGCCCCTCCCCTCTGGCAACCAACAATCTGTTTTCTGTATCTATGAGTTCTCTTGTTTTGCTTATTCATTTGTTTTGTTTTTAGATTCCACATATAAGTGGAATCATATATTACATGTCTTTCTCTGTCTGGTTCATTTCACTTAGCAGAATATCCTCAAGGTCTATCTATGTTGTCACTAATGGGAAGATTTCATTCCTTTTTATGGCTGAGCAGTATTCCGTGTGTGTGTGTGTGTGTGTGTGTGTGTGTGTGTGTGTGTGTGTGTATACCACATCTTCTTTATCCATGAATGGACACTTAGGTTGTTTTCATATCTCAGCTATTACAAATAATGCTGCAATGAACATAAGGGTGCATTTATCTTTTCAATTACTGTTTTCATTTTCTTCTGGTAAATAGGCAGAAATGGAATTGTAGATCATATTCTATTTTTTAATTTTTTCAGGAAACTCCATACTTTTTTAATATAGTTGCTACAGGGGCGCCTGGGTGGCTCAGTCGGTTAAGCGTCCGACTTCAGCTCAGGTCACGATCTCGCAGTCCATGAGTTCGAGCCCCGCGACGGGCTCTAGGCTGATGGCTCAGAGCCTGGAGCCTGCTTCCGATTCTGTGTCTCCCTCTCTCTCTGCCCCTCCCCCGTTCATGCTCTGTCTCTCTCTGTCTCAAAAATAAATAAAGGTTAAAAAAAAAAAATTAAAAAAAATATATAGTTGCTACAACTATTTACATTCCCACCAATAGTGCATGAGGATTCCCTTTTCTCCACATTCTCACCAACACGTTATTTGTCTTTTTTTTGATAATAACCATTCTACCAGGCATGAAGTGATATCTCATTGTGGTTTTGATATGCATTTCCCGGATGATTAGTATTGTCAGTATCTTCTCATGTGCCCATTGGCCATCTGTATGTCTTCTTTGGAAAAATGTCTATTCAGGTCCTCTACCCATTTTTTAATTAAATTTTTTTTTGTTACTAAGTTATATAAGTTCTTTATATACTTATGATAAGTTAATATCCAATGTGTGATTTGCATATATATGTGTTTTGCATATATATATGTGATTTGCATATATTTTCTCCCATTTAGTAGTTTGCCTTTTCCTTCCTTTGATGGATTTCCTCACTTTGCAAAGCTTTTAAGGTTTGATGTAGTCCCATTTGTTTATTTTACCTTTTGTTGCCCTTGACTGTGGAGTCAGATTCAAACTAAAACAAAACAGATCAAAACATACCAATGAAGCTTACTGCCTGTGTTTTCTTTTAGGAGTTTTATGATTTCAGGTATTACATTTAAGTCTTTAATCCATTTTGAATTAAACTTTATGTAAGGTATAAGACAGTAGTCTAGCTTCATTCTTTGGTGTGTGGCTGTACAGTCTTCCCTACACCATTTATTAAACAGACTGTCCTTTCCTCATTGTATATTCTTGCCTCCTTTGTCCTGTATTAATTCACCATAAGCATAGATTTATTTCTGGGTGTCTATTCTGTCCCATTGGCCTATGTGTCTGTTTTTACGCCAATACCATACCATTTTGATTACCATAGCTTTGCAATATAGTTGGAACTCAGAGACTGTTACGCCTCCAGCTTTGCTCTACTTTCTCAAGATGGCTTTTGCTAATCAGGATCTTTTGTTAGGATTCTTTGTTTTATTTCTGTGAAAAAATGCTATTTCAATTTTGATAAAGATCACATTGAATCTGTAAATTATTTGGGTAGTATGGCCATTTTAAACTATTAGTTCTTCCAATCCATGAGCACAGAGTATCTTCCCATTTATTTGTGTCTTCTTTAATTCTTTTCATCAATAGTCTTACAGTTTTCTGTGTACAGGTCTTTCATTTTCTTGGTTGTTTATTTATAGGTATTTTATTCCTTTTTGATGCAATTGTAAGTGCTGTTGTTTTCTTAATTTCCCTTTCTTATAGCTTGATGTTAGCATATAAAAATTCAACAGATTTTTATATATTGATATTTAACCTTAATAAACTTATTTATTAGTTTATTAGTTCTAATACTTTTTTGGTACAATCTTTATAGTTTTCTGTGTATAAAATCATGTCATCCATAGGTAATGAGAGTATTCATTCTTCCTTTACAATTTGTATGCTTTTTATTTCTTTTTCCTGCCTAATTTCTCTAGTGAGGGTTTCCAATATTTTGTTGGAATACAAGTGGCAAGAGTGGGCATCCTTATCTTATTCCCGATCTTAAAGGAAAAACTTTCAGCTTTTTGCCATTAAGTATAATGTTATCTGTAGGCTTATCAAATATGGACTTTACTATATTGAGGTGTGTTCCATCTATACCCACCTTGATGAGAATTTTTATCATCAATTGATATTGAATCCTGTCAAATGCATTTTCTTCATCTGTTAAGATGATCATATGATTTTTATCCTTTATTGTGTTAATGCCCCCAGTATTTTCTACTCCAACATTGCTCTAGTTGTCAACTAGCGAGTATCAAGGACTATATCTATGTAATTATATGCATGCTGGGCAAGTTAAAAGTAAATATCAGACCAATAACTAAATGACTTTCTTAGCTCTAGCAAAAACATCATTGTATCCACTTGAAGCAATAAGAATGAATATGAAAAGCAAGAAGAATCAGAGCTGAAATTCCTCTAGTCCTATAAATATATGCTCTGTGCATTGGGAAGAGATACTGAATTACACATTCATTGATTGTTTAATCTAATATACAATATCTTACCAGCTATTGAAAAATGCAGTTAATTGTAAAATACATGCCTGAACCCTGGATATGTGAGGGATCATGGGAGAAGTAGAGTGTGACTTCTATACCAGCATACCCAGGTAGCCAAAGCAAATCCCTACTCTTAATATAAACAAATTTCCTTGAGAGATTTTCTAGCATTTAGTTTGACCCATATGTATTCTCCAGCCAATACCTCTCACCCCCCAGAAAGTAAGAGAAAACATTAATAAATTCAGGGAGCTTTCAAATTTCCACCTGCATTAACATACCAGAGTATAATAGTTTTGAAACCATTTCTGCTTAATGAACACCCACACTTGCATTTCGAGAGTACCTCAGGGTACAATAAAGTCAATACAGCATAGATAATTCTGAAGACAACCCTTCTCCCTCTCTAAAAGGTCTTTTAACTATAAAAACCAATTTTAATAAAAGGCATCTGTACTCAAGATCCTCTATTATATAATATACTTTATCATAACATAAAAGTTTTGGCCTGAAGACCAACTTTAAGGAATTCACAGTAGATTAATATCATTATTAGTCATGACTGTGTACAGAAAAATCATGTTCTTCCTCTCTTCCAACATGATGTTAAAACAGAAACTGAATTAAATCTGTAGAATAATTTTAGCTTTCCATATAACCTGGTGACTGCATGAAGAATAGGGTTGAAAATTAAGGTTTTCTCACAATCCATGAAAGACACTGCCAAAGGCATTGAAGAAAAAAACCACACAAGGAACATTTTTGGGCAGAAGTAACAGGACTAAGTTACAACACTCTAAACCAAAGTCCAGAAACATCTCTGGTTAAAGCAGGAGATAGAAAAAAACTAGGAGCACCCATCTCCACATACCCAAGACCTAGAATGTCAGCACATCTAAAATGATGAAGCTCACAAACAGTAAAAATTCATAAAGCACAGAAACTCATAAAGCACATACTTATATCAGATATATTTAATTTTCACATAAGATTTATAATGCATATTATAAATTTGATTTAATTCATGGTCAGAGCTATTCTCCTATATTTTTAAAAATACCACTTCTTTGGGGAGGCCTTCTCTGACTAGCCTATCCAAAAGTAGCTCCCCTCTTCAGTCTTAATTCCTGTAACCAGCTTTACTTTTCCTCATAACACTTATTGCCACTGACATTTTTAATATTTTTTTATGTTTACGGCATGTCTTCCAATGACTGGGTCTTTGTAAGTTCCTGAATGGTCCCATCCACAGTGCCTAGAACAATGCCAGACACATAATAGGCACTTACTATATATTTGTTTAGTGAGTGAATGAGTGAATGAATAAATGAAATAAATGAATGAAGAAATGAAATGAATGAAATGAGATCAATAGGAGTCTCTCTGTCCTTACCTCCCACTGTGAACTTCTCAACTAGGAGTTCCTCATGAGCAGGTAGTGGAGTGCCTGGTGCCTAAAGAGCATTCAGTAACTCAGTAACTATTTTGGGGAGGGGAGTGCTGTATTGATTTCCTATTGCTGCTGTAATAAATTACCATAAACCCAGTGGCTGAAAACAACAGAAATTTATGATTTTATAATCCAGTAGACCAGAAGTCTGACACAGGCTAAAATTAAGGTGCTGGTCTGGCTACATTCTCTTCTGTAGGCCCTGAGTTGGATCTGGTCCCCGCCTTTTCCAGCTTCTAGAGGCTGCCTGTATCCATTGGCTGGTGGCTCCCATCTTTTTTTCAAAGCCAGCAATGGTAGGTGAAGTCCCTCTCATACTGAATCACTCCAACCCTGTTTCTGTCATCTCTTTCTCTCTTCAGCCTCCCCCATCCACTTTTAGGACACTGGTGATTATTTTAGGCCTGCCTGGGTAATCCAGGATAATCTCCCCATCTCAAAGTCAGCTGATTAGCAATTTAAGTTCCAACTACAACCTTAACTCCCCCTTGCCATGTAACATATATATTCACAGGTTCTGGGGATTAGATGTATACACCTTTAGGAGCTAATACTCTATTGGTTTGATGCATTAGTGAGCCAGGGAGTGAGTACACCCATGACTCAGTGAGAAGGGTCTTCTAAACAGCACAATGGCTAGGGAAGTTATGTAAAGGTAGCAAGGTTTCCAAAAATGGTCAAAATATTTTTACTTGAAGAGAAGGGACATGGGAAATGCCCGAATCTACTTTTGACCAAAAGACTAATCAGGAAATAGAATGCCAAATGCTTCAGATAAAAGAAGAGACTGGAGGTAGCAAGACCACAGAGGGAACAAAGGTAAAGGCATTTGTGTATTAGGGATAATGTCCTGAATTAGAGAAGAAGGGATAAATATCAGACACCCTTCAGAAAATGACTTCGTGTCAATGAGGAACAAAGAGGACATGAGTCAAATATGTCTACGAGATGATGAGCCTAAGAGATTAATGAAGAAACTGAGAAGTAGGAAGTGAAGCCAGTGTTCAGATATGCAATGCATGAGGTTGAGGTGACAAGATCTCTAGGTAGAAACATTCAGTTTCTATTCATCCAGAGTTTAGGTTTAAATAAGACAGGGCAAGGAGCCATCACCTTAGAGTTAGACATGAAAGATATCCCCCAAAAGGTAACATGACAATAAAGAAGCTTCCCAGACTAACTGCAGCCAGGACCCCCAAGTTTGTTTTACATACAATGAGTGTCACCTGCATTCAGTCTATAGCTCTTCAGTCTATGGTCTATCACCTTGTTCCCTTCCTTAGCTCAGAATGGCTCTCACAGATACCCGAGAGCGATTTTCAATGAGCAGTCAACTATGCTCTGATTTTTAGTGCTCAGCCATGTCTTGGTATTTTTCTGGATTCCAGCCAAACTCAACTGAGAGTTTGGGTTACTAATTTCTGTTCCTGATATCTGACAGCTGTCACAGATGTTCCTGGGCCCATGTTAAAACTCCTGGTGCTTGAATCCTTGCTGTTTCTCACAGCTGTTGAATGCCCTCTCCTTGACTTCTCTCTAAACTTCCTGGACCTTCTGCCCATTCCTATTTCTGATACTTCATTACTTGGAGTCCAGGTTTTCCCACTGTGTACTTGATTCTTTTAACCTCTAACTACTATGAAATGGAGGTGGATAACCCAGATCTCCAGAATGCATGTAACAAAGCTCCAGTTGGTATGCAGAAACACATTGATGTGCCCAGCTGGGTTTCAGGTATGCCAAGAAATTCATGTCCTCAGCCCACTCTCCAGTAACCTTCAGACTTTGAGCGGCCTCATCTGGAAAAAACCCCATGTGCTGCACAATTATCATGTACAAGTGTCACAACTGGAAAGTTCCAACCGGAAAGTACACAGATAGTAACTATTGTGGAGGGAATAAAGATGAGAAAGCAGTCCGAGACAGGAAAGAAAGAACCAGAAAAACATGGAAGCCAAAGGAGAAGGACATTTCAAGAAAGCGGGGAAGCAGCAGTGTCAACTGCAGCAAAGCAGCAAAGAAGAATGAGGAAGGAGAAAAGGCCACTGGGTCTATAATCATATAAGTTCATTTTTCATGTCGAGCAAACAGTAGATTCAAAAAAGAAGTGTAGGGCTAGAGGGAGCTAGAAAAAAGGTCAACTTGATGCCTGAAGAAGCAAAAGAATGTTAAAAGGTATCAGGAATGCTTTACTAGTAAGTCCTAAAAATATGCTAGAAAATTTAAGGCAATCTTCAACTAGCAATAACATAACTGACAGAAATCATTTACATAAGTGAGGCAGCTTAGTAAGCCAACCATAACTGTCAACATTTGCTTAAGTATCTCAAAACAAAAAAGAATGAGAGGCAAGAGCTTAAGATAAATGAACATTAATCCAATTCACAATCAAATGGAAATGCCATAAGCCCAAAGAACATTTATGTGTGGAATTTTGTTTCAAGACCCTAAATTTAACAAGCTGAAATTAAGTATCATAGCATTCAACAGTTTGAAGTGAAGAATTTCCTTTTAATGGGATATTTTAATTTCATTCAAAAAAAAAAAAAAGAAAAGAATTACAAAGCATCCTTAACTCACTTAGTCTTCAGAGAAGCAAGTATTTCTTGTGCTATTAAGATAAGCTTTGTAATGGGGTAGAAGGGAAATAGAATTGGCCCTGCACACCCCACTTCCCATCCCTATCCACGCCTTCCGACACAGACCGTCTCTTGCTTGCAAATGGAGGCTTGCTGCTGCAACTGGAGCAACAGCCAGGTAAGCACGAGTGAGAAGTAGCATCTTCAAAAAAACAACTAGCTCATATTTGCAACATCCCCCTCAGCACATAAGAGCGTTTCAGGAATCCTCAACACCCCAGTGGCAGTCACTAATGGCAGCGATAAAGTGGCATTGAGTAAGGGTTTTTGCATTCAGACAGAACTGAGTTCAAAATTGGCTCCAATACTTATGCGTGACCTTGGGCAAATTATTTAACCTCTCCAGATCTAGACTTACCACTCTTAATATCTACCTTACTTGCTCTGAGGATTAATGTATGTAAATGGCTTGTTTACACGGTTATTTGAACTAGTTGCCATCACTCTCCATCACCCTAATCCATTCTCAGCACCCCCCAAACCATTTTCAGCCAGCCTCAGCCAGTCTCCTGCTGGCCTGACCTCTGTCTTCCTCAGCCCCACCCCAGGTGGTATAGGATTCTCAATGCAGCCTCCCATACCCAAGCCCTAGTTCACATTTCAGCCTAAAGATCTATGGATGTCTGGCTGCCTGGGGAAACTAATAATCAATGAAGACAAAACATCAAGAGAAGGAGAACGGTTAAATGACCTATATAGGAATACCCATTCAACCAGAATTGCTGGGATGGAGTGAATATCACCCAGTGATGAGCAGAGCAGTTTTCAGTTGCCTGAGTAATGGCCAGAAAATTGCTCAATGCAGTCTTTTATTCTTTAGGACACTACTGCCTAAGTTATATCTCCAAAGTCACTGCAGTAAGCAACTGTACAAATGTATTAAAACATCAAAAGTCTGCAATAAATTTGAGAGGGAAAAATCTCCTGATATACATAGGATCCTTCCCATTCAGCTTTGCTTTCCTCTCACCTTAATTCAAACTTTCAAAGAATTGATCTAAGACTTGATTACCTAGAAGCAAAATAATAACATGAAAGAATTTTAATTATTTTTTTGTCATCTTCCATATTAAATTTGTTACTGGAAGTCTCATAACTGAAATCGTGAGATAGGACAAGTAAAACAAATTTTGAGGAATATGTGACTGGGTCAATTCCAATATGGGCTACATAGAGCAAAGCTGCTTTGTTAGGCACGATCCAGCAATGAAACTACACTCTTCGTGAAGGTTAAGGTCTTGCTTATTTTAAGGAAATTTGACAATATATTCTAAAAAAAGACCTAAAATAAGAAATAAGTAGCTCAAGTTATAAAAATTGATGGAAGATAATATACTTAGAACCCTATTCCCAAAAGCCCAAACTCTTTTGAATCATTTCAGTAATATAATTAAGAACTCCATTAGCAATAAACTAACACATTCTTGAGTCTGATTAACACTGTTCAAGATATAACCATGACTGATAGCTGTTTGATAACACAAAGGTCTTTCCTAGAGAGAACACGTTATTCTAAAATAGGCTTTTAGATCTTCTAGCAAAGGTGATATCAGGTTCAAAAGATTTATAACTTTGCACATCTTACAAATAAAAATAAAAACAGAATTACAGAAAAGCAAAAAGTCAAAGTTAGGAGGGAGTCTAGAGTTGAACCCCTGCTTTTTATAGAGGAAAAGACTGAGATCTCAAACTTGCCCAAGTAATATAGTCACTTACTGGTAAAAATCACAACTAGTAAGTGATCTACTGGCATCTATTCCAGGCTGTTGGTATGTCATGTTGCTATGACATGGCTCAGGCCAGCATCTGATGGTCCAGGGCTCTACTGAGTCTGTTGACTCAGCCTGTGCAGTCTGTGTAGAGCTGCAGTCATAACTCATTAGTCTATTGAAAGTCTGGCCTGCCGTGTCCGTCTGTCAGCATAGACAGTCACTATGACTTTCACACAACTACACTAACCAGTCTATGGCAGAAACCCACCAGCAAAGTCCTCACTGATTAAAATTTTTTTAAGTGTTATACATACCGTTATTTAACAATCAAATTGTATAGCATGTTATGAAGAAAAGAAAGTTTTCTGCTCCACTCCCCACTCTGAGCTCTACTACCCTTTGGAGTCCCAGTTTAGTCATTGGTGATCATAAATATGTTAAACATCTCTTTCATGATTTCTTAATTATAGACATTAACTTTTGACTCAATACTATTAAAGCTGAGAAAAGCAGCTCAATTATACTTTCTCCTCTTTCCTTCCCCATCAGGCTTTATTAGTTATATTATTTTTAGTTCTTCTACTGCTTAACTTTATAACTTTAAATAGTATAGCTTAACTTTATAACTTTAAATAGTATAACTTTAAATAGTATATATTGTTCCATCAACTTTAAGCTATATATCTTAACCTTCCACTATATTAGATGAAGAAATTAGAGCCCTCCTCTCGCCCTCCATATCTTCCCACCATCCATCCCCACCTCCTGACGCCTATCGGCTTGACCATTACTTTTGTATTGCCAGGTTTATAACAGTCGCATTTTGCTCTGTAACTATAATTTAATGTTTAATATTTTGTCTGTAGGTTGATCCTAAAAAGTAAAATCCAATAAAACTAACACTTACAATATTGCAACGATGACTGTTTTTCACTCCAGAATCAAGTCATGTCATTGGACCTGAAGAAAAGGAAATGCACCCCATACATCACTACATCTCAAGGGACGGTGATACAAGTGTAAGCTTTGAAGAGTACCAAGCTCCTCCTGTCTCTGAAGAGTACTACCATTACAGCCCCATTAAAGACACACTTCTTAATCATCATCTGTTTGTGACAAAAAAAGGCTTTTTACTACTTCAGTATGTTTGCATGTTCAGCAAACATGTTAAATTCAGCTAACTGCAGCCAGATCTAGCTGCAGATATTTAAGGCAGTATCTTAGATTTTGCATCAACAAATTAATATTTATAACAAAAAAAAACTTCTCTAACAAAAAGAGCTCCGTATTACACAAAGGGCTTGTAGCTTCAGGTTCAAATTCTGTTTTTGCTAATAAATTGCTGTGAAACTTAATAAATTTATTCCCTGAGCCTCAGTTTCCTCATCTATAGAAAAATAAGGGTAATAGCACCTATTGCACAGGCGCATTGTGAGGATTAAGTATGAGAACATGTGTGAAAAGTACTGCAAATTATAAACTGCTATGCAAATACAGGGTATTGTTGTTATTAATAAGGAGCACAGGGTGCTGCTTCCTGTGAAATTGAAATGCAATGCAGATGCCTAACATCAAATTAAGGCCATTTGGAGATAAAAGAATCAAAATAGTATGTGCACAAATTGGTGTTATATCCCAGGAAGGAATTTAAAACTGCTCAACCAGACATTTAAGAAACCTGCTGCTTTAGATAACTTATTCAATACATCAATAATTTTATGCAAGACACGGACTCAGCAAGGAGTCTCGTTCGTTCCTGCCAATCATCAAGGACAGTAGCCGTGAGAACTACCAAATGGAGCATTTCATTGGTCAAGTGAGGATAAAATAAAAATGGGTTTTAAGGCGTTGTGTCATGGACCCACACCTGAGTCCAAGTCAGTAGTAAGGAATTAACTCAGATATAATCTCAAGTCTCTTCAAAGAGAATTTTAAAATATCCAGGAACCTGGATTGGTTTAAACACTCTTTAGTGCTGCTCTTTGGACAGTCTTCCCAAATGTTAATAACTACTCCTTTTATCAGTTTCAGCACATACAACACACAATCCTCTAGCGTTATTAGAGTATCATTCAAATTCAAAGGACTATGGAGACCAAAGAGTCCAATCAAATCACCCAAGGGATGTATAAGTGAATCTAGGTCTAGTGTAGAAATTATCCACAGTATAGGTTACTTCATCATATACTAGTATGAACCCCAACTACCAAGCAAGGAGAATAGCCCAAGAATATTATTTCCCCATCCTAGGGGGGGAAAAAGTTTTAACCTAAGGGCTCCACATCCGTGTTCAGAGTTGCTCCTTCTATGTTTGCCTCGTCTTAAGGTTAATACAGACAATCCTGGGGATAGAAATCATTACACAGTTTCTGGGATCTGCTGAGACCAAAATATGCCTGAGAAACACGTGCATGCCAATAAGCCAGTTGCGATCCAATGCAGGATGATGGGACTCATTAGAGCTGCAGACCTGCTGAACTCTGGTCATCTCCACACATATTAAGAGGTTGTTTCTTTTACCCTTTCTGGCAACTGGATTTTTCCTCAGCTGTTGATAAGAAGAATCTCTGTCTTTATTGAGTAGATATTTCCCTCAAGTGTTGCTCTCCTTAATGGCAATTTTACCCTATTATGTGTATTTCCCAGGGAGCCAAAGAATGTTAATGAATGTCAAGCCCACATTTCTCTCAGTGGCTGGATTTCCAAATGTGGTTAGAGCAGTGGACTGCAGCAAGCGCACATGCTAATCAGGCTCCATCTGCACAGGAGGCCGCTTGCAGAAACAGACAATTATTTTGCTCCATGCAGGGCTGCTTGGGGAGGGGGAGCAGCTGCAGAGAAGTAAATTCCCAGGGCTTATGATGATTAGGGGCCCCCCAAAGTACACTTAAGTCTTTGAAATAAACACCAAAAAAAAGTTCCCAAAAAGCATGAAAAGAAAATCTTACTCTTTGGGTCCCTTCACCATTTATTTCAAAGGAGTTTCCATCAGAAGAAATATTTCTCTCCAACTGATTCAGGGACAAGGGCCCAGGCATGGGGAGCTATCCCACTGTGTACTCAGTAGTAGGTAGGTAGGTTTCCCTTTCAACTAAATGAAGAAGTTCTGGAACAGGAGGCGACAGACAATGCTATGTCATTGACACTTGAGAGCAAAGAATATTAAATATCTCTCCTATTGAGTAATCGTTTCTCTACTGTGGTGTGCGCAAGGGGAGAAGTCATAAATGAATTACTGATCATCATAGGAGTGTTGAATTTACAAACTACCAGACATATTCTCTGGTGGTCTCAATTCCACAAATGGACAAATTTATGGCTCTTCAGGCACTGAGAAGCTATCCCAAGTAATCACTTGACATCATTATTTTGAAGTTGAGAAGACATTACATGACTGTGCTTCTCAGGTTTCACTCCAAGCCTCAAAATATGTTTTTGGGAGTGGGGCACACACATGAGAACAAAAGCAGGGATCATGAAGGCAATTTAATCACTGAAATGGTTGGAATACCTAAGGAGCTGCCCATCTCACCACATCAATAGACATTTGACCAACACAATACAGCCATTGTCACATCATCCCTTAACCTTCAGAAATTCTTAATATACTACTCTAGTGTCTCAAGAGGAACAAGACCAGATCAAGTGACAGAGCTTTAGCTTCAATTTGGACACTTCTCAAAGCCTGGTGTCACATATAGGAGAGCTCATGTAAGGCCAAGATCCTAGGCCATCCTTGGTCAGTGCGGTGACTTCTGGAAAAGCGAGGAAAGAGCTAGAGCAGAAGAGAGGTTGCCCTGAGTTCTGGAGCTTCCAGGGTACCTCAGGGACTCCTGGAGCAAGGCAAAATCCCCACAAGGCATGACCCAGGCTTTCGTTATCACTCCAGAAAGGAGTAGCATCCCCAGTCCACTCCACTCTGAACTGCATCTCTGGAGGGGCCCAGAGCCAGAGTAATGGCCCCCCTGTTAGGGCAGAAAGGAAAAGAACAGAGGAGTCTCCTAAAACAGATGGTTACTTGGCACCACCAAACAGAGATTTGTTTCTGAAATCCACTCAGTGTCAGTGAAGACTTACTGGCCAAGGAGCCTGCCAAGCCTTCTCCTGAATGACCATTTAGTAAACTGATGAAATTGGCAGTGTTAGATCGCACCTCCTCTGGAAGAACAGGCCTCATAGCTGCTGACACAGAAAAGCAGATGAAAGGTGGGGGGGGGGGGGAATCTTCCCACCAACCAGGGAGGAAAAGGAGAGGCTGGAAAGATGACAAATGCCTGTAACCCATGAATTGCCTCATGTGCCTTGAATAGGAATAAAAAGAAATAGAGGTCTGAATCTGTCCTCTACAAAACATGGGGAAAGGAACTCACTTAATATTGTTAAAACATCCATACTACCCAAGCAATCTATAGATTCAATGTGATCCCTATCCAAACTACAGTGACATTTTTCACAGAACTAAAACAAAGAATTTTTATGGAACCACAAAAGATCTCGAATCTTGAGGTCTCAAGCAATCTTGAGAAAGAAGAACAAAGCTAAAGGCATCATGCTCCCTGATTTCAAACTATACTGCAAAGCAATAGTAATCAAAACAGTATGGTTTGGGCATAAAAACAAATCACATAGGCCAATGGAACAGAATAGAGAACCCAGAAAGAAACTTATGCTTATGGTCAGTTAATATATGACAAAGGAGGCAAGAATATACAATGGGGAAAGGACAGTCACTTCAATAAAATGATGTGGGTAAAACTGGACAGCCACAGGCAAAAGAATGAAATTGGACTTACACCATACACCAAATTGAACTCAAAATGGATTAAAGACTTGACTATAATACCTGAAACCATAAAACTCCTAGGGGAAAACACAGGCAGTAAGCTCCTTGACATGGGTCTTGGCAATGATCTTTTAGGTCTGACTTCAAAGGCAGGGGCAACAAAAACTAAAATAAATGAACAGGACTACATAAAACTAAAAAACTTTGCAAAGTGAGAAAATCCATCAACAAAAGGAAAAAGGAAACTTCTAAGTGGGAGAAGATATTTGCAAATAATATATCCAACAATTGGTTAATATCCAAAGTATAACAGAACTCTTACAGCTCAATAACAACAAATTCTGATTAAAAACTGATTAGAGGACCTGATTAGACATTTTTCCAAAGAAGACATACAAATGACCAATGGCACATGAATAGACACCCAACACTACTAATCATCAGGGAAATGCAAATCAAAACCAGTGAGGTATCACCTCACTCCTAGTAGAATGGCTATTATCAAAAGGCCAAGAATTAACATGTGTTGGTGAGGATGTGGATATAAGGGAATCCTCATGAATTGTTATGATGTAAATGTAATGTAATATAAATTGGTGCAACCACTACAGTAAACAATATGGAGTTTCCTGAAAAAATTAAAAAATAGAATATGATCTGGCAATTCCATTCTGAGTATTTACCTGAAGAAAATGAAAACAGTAATTTGAAAAGGTATGTGCATACCTATGTTCATTGCAACATTATTTGCAATAGCCAAGATATGGAAAAAAAACTAAGTGACCATTGATGGATGAATGGATAAAGATGTGGTAATACATATACAATGGAATACTATTCAGCCATAAAAAGGAATGAAATCTTGCCATTAAAGACAACATGGATAGACCTCGAGGGTATTACCCTAACTGAAATAAGCCAGAAAGAGAAAGACAAATACTTCAAATATGAAGTCTCTTACACATGGAATCTAAAACACAAATGAACAAACAAAACAAAACTCATAGATACAGAGAAGAGAGTCTTGGTTGCCAGAGGGGCAGAGGGTTGTGGGGCAAGCAGAATGGGTGAAGAGAGTCAAAACTTACAAACTTTTAGTTATAAAATAAATAAGTCATGGATATAATATACATCTTAGAGACTATAGTCAATAATATTACATTGGAAGGTGCTGAGAATAAATATTGAAAACTCTCAATACAAGAAAAAAAATTGTCACTTCGCATAGTGACAGATGGGAACTAGACTTACTGTGGTGATCATTTCACAATATATACAAATATCAAATCATTCTGTCGTACACCTGAAATGAATATAATGTTATATGTCAATTATACTTCAATTTTTAAAAAAGGCAAATCAAGGCAAGGACATGGAGCTCTATTGTTCATATACCATTATTTAACTACTGATATATACTCAAAATAAATTAAAAAATAAAGCACATTTGGACTCAGAAACAAAAGGAAATATCATTTCCTAGCAAATGCTACAACCTCAGAGAGGAACATAAGAAGCAAGGGACTGGGTTTTATTTTGCATTAATATATGACATTTTCTGTTTTGTGAAAGTTAAGAGCTATGGTGCTCTTTTATTGTTTAGGTTTTGTGTGTGTGTGTGTGTGTGTGTGTGTGTGTGTGTGTGTGTGTGTGTTTTACCTTTTTTCTTCATATGCATTATGGTTAGATGTAATGATTGTGAGTAAAGTTAATTCTTAGAAAGCAACAGTCAGTCGTACCTTATACATATTAATAAGTGCTTTCTTTGAGAAGCAATGACAGCCCTTGATACACTTTGACGAAAATGAAAGGGGAAAAAAAATTGGCACCACTATTAAGAACACCCCTGAGGTGATAGAGAGCCACATCTTTGATACATCAGCTCTTGGTCTCAATGCACACACTTATTAACTCACCTGTGCACCAAGAATTAGAATGAGCTCCTTCTTTAGACACATATTCTTAACAGCGGTCCCAACAGACATCCTGGAACCAAAAGCAGGGCTTCCATGTGGGCTGGGGTGTAATTTTCTCACAGTCTCACAGTACAGTTTGTACCGACAGCATCTCTCAGCAGATTAGAGACAGGCAGCATGGAAGTGATCGTTAAAAAGCTCGGCAAGGCCAAAAGGGTGGAAAAAATATCTCGGCTCCAAGCAAAATGCTGTGCATTACTAAGAGAAGGGCATGAGGTTGTGCCTTCCAAATTATTGCCTCAAAGATACCAAACTATCTGAAATGGATACACAGGGACAAATGAGTGCCAACTCCAGATATCCACATTTATATGACTACTGTGTCTTTTCCAGAGAGAGACTTGGAGTGCCTTGCAAACACTGTCTCATTAATCCCCTCCAACTCCCTGAGAGGAAGTTGGGTGATAGCAAGTATTATTAGGCCAATGTAGTTAGAGAAGCAGGAGCACAAAGAAACTCAACTATGTGCTAAAAAGGTCTCAAGAACGGAATGCCTCTATGCTCAGGCCAAACGCATCCACCATAGCAGAATTGTAATTTAGAAGAAATACTAAAAAAGAAACAGGATGCAAATTAACCTGTAAATATTTTAACTTCCTTTTGCTATTTTTCATGAGTATATTAGTCCAGATCCTTGAAATCACAAGACAGTGACACCCACAATGTTGAGAGATGATTGCAGGAATACTGGAAAGAGGGAAGCAGTCTGGGAAACTGCCTTGTCTGCTGTGGGGGCATTAGGAGTCCCAGGGTTTCTGCCTGCAAGAGACCTGCAGATGGAGGCTCAACATCATTCACAACAATCAGCTGGCTCAAGGTCACGGTTTGCTCTTTGTTTGCTTAATAGCCCTGGTGTTTCCTAAAAAAGAATAGTTATAATACTAGCTAACTTCACTGGTTAGCCATTGCTGCATAACAAACCTCCCAACCCTTGGTGCCTAGATGATGATAATTTACTATCACCCATATATCTGCACATTGGCTAACGTTCAACTGATCTAGGCTGGGTTGTCTGGGCAGCTCTGCTTTAGGCTGCAAAAGCTGGGGTGGCCCACTTCTCATCATGGGTCTAGGGCAGCTCTGCTCCTGTGTCTCTTACCCTCCTTGAAAAGGAGGTTAGCTGGCACATAGTTTTTCCATGGCAGTGATCAAGAGACAAGGTAGAAAAAGACAAGACTTTCAACACTTAGTCTTAGAACTAATTCATAGTCAATTTCACTCAATGTGAGTCATGTGGCCAATCTCAATTTAAGGGGTGGACTGTACAATAACCCCAGTTTGGGGTCAAGGCAGGGTGTGGACACAGGAGGAATAACGAATTGAGGCCAATAATGTCATCTACCTCATTAATATTATCAAATATATATCATGAGCCAGTACTATGCTCAGCTTTATACTGAAATAACTTATTCCCCTAATCCTTAAAACATGCCATGAGATAGGTAACATGCTTATTTTAGAGATAAGAAGACTAAGGCTTAGAGAAATTTGGAAAGGCGTAGATTTCCACCATCTTATAATGGAATGTCTCTTAAGGCAGAGTTCATGCAAAACCCCCTTAGAAGCAGACATCTGAGATAGCCGGTTCCTATGTGGCTGCCTTCAACAGTGCTCAGACCCAGGGGGCAATCAGCTGTCACTGTCATAGTAGGGCTAATACTCTAAAACTATGTGGTTGGAGCCATAGCCACTCTGCAGGAAAGAACCTTTGTAGCTACTATTCTCAGAAGAGGGCTATAATTGGGCTTCATGACCTGTTCAGAAAAATGAAATTCTTTAATGTTTATCAATGTCTGAATAAGCAGCTTCCAACCAAGTTGAAAAAGATATGCTAAGCATCTATAGCCACATTAGGAGGCTTTGACACAGAGTCACCCACAAGGAATCCATCAGGCAAGAGAAGTCCATGCATAAATAGAATAGTCACAAACTAATATGTAACCAAGTACTTAATAAGAATTTCAAGGGTTTCAAATTAAACTATTTAAACTGAGCACAGCTATTTTCTGCCTTCTCCCACCTTTACCCCAGCTACATGCAATACACGCAAGCATAGGCACACAAAGGCACACCCCTCAAGAACAAAGACAAAACTTCTTTCCAGGTTAAAGAAGGGAGTCTGAACTCTAAACTTTCAAAGGTATCAAGAAACATTTATCAGATGGGTCCTATATGCCAAGGAATTTACCTACATTATCTTACTTATCCCTAATAACTTTATGAGGTATCTGTGTTCTCATTTAAAAATTTGTTTAATGTTTATTTATTTTTGAGACAGAGAGACACAAAGTGTGAGAAGGGAGGGGCAGAGAGAGAGGAAGGCACAGAATCTGAAGCAGGCGTCAGGCTCTGAGCTGTCAGCACAGAACCTGACATGGGGTTCAAACTCGTCAACCACGAGATCATGACTTGAGCTGAAGTTGGACGCTTAACCAACTGAGCCACCCAGGCGCCCTGTGTTTTCATTTTAAAGAACAGCAAACTGAGACTTGAAAGATATAACTTCCCCCGTGGGTCACATCCAGGAAGAGGTGGGGCCAGGATTCACACTCTCTATGTGGGTCTCCAAGTTCATGTTCTTTCCAATAGATTGAGTAGCATTGATTATTTTAGATAAGCCATATTTTCAGTTAAACAAGCCTTCAGAAGAAGTCTCTTCAAATGCCAACCTTGTATTATCCTGCCTTGAGGGATGAGAAAAAATTGGGGTCACCCTTAAGTGGAGCTATGTGAAAAGGGACCAACAGCTTCAGCAGCAGAAAATATAAGATGAAGAAGGGTTATGATTTGAAGCTGGAAGTGGAGCATGGAATGAGAAGTAGCCACCACAAGAATGTAATTGACCTTCCTTCCCGGTCTCCCCGGTCTGACTAACCAAAAAGTCCTTAGATGTTTGTTTGTTTGTTTGTTTGTTTTTAATAGCATTATGTCCCCTGCAGCTATATGTGGAACAACAACTCCAATTATTTTATTTAGACATTTATCAGGATATTTGGACCCTAAGATACTGAATGACTTGGGTCTATTTGGGTGCCCCTTGGAAATAACTTGAAATTCTTTAAGCCCAGGAGTCTCTGTAATCTCAAAAATCTAGGAGATCAAACCACAATATTCATCCATGTTGATGAACCAGACCACTCCATCTCAAACTTAGCATATTTCCATTCACTTCTCCATCTGTCCTAGACGTTCAAGAGTAAACCACTATAAAAATCAGTATCTCTTCTAATAACTGGGAAGCTTAAACCAGGGATGTTTAAAGACCTTCGATTTGATGTAAGTTAGCCAGTATAGAGAAAGGTTTGGGGGGTTCAAAAACCTTGATGTCAATCATTGGCTCATTAATAACCCCTCCAAGACAGGAAACAGCAAAGAAAAATGTTGGAAGCAAGAACTGACTCATTCATTCTGCACCACCAGTGTGGCATCACATCAAGGTTTACATATATTAGGGATGTCTGCTCAGAACAAGAAGTAATCCTCACCCTGAAGAAGCTTAAAATCAAGTAGCTTCATTATCATAGCACAAGTTCGTTCATTCTCATGATGGCAGATTCCTTGGCAGTGTCTGAGGGCAACAGCATGAAGTTTCAAAGCCCAGGCCTGAAGCTCTGTGTGTCTCTAAGAATAAGTCTCCCATTAATCTTCACACAGATGATCACTTTCCAGATCTATACTCAATTAAGAAAAAGGCATTAAAACATGAAAATGAGGGGGAAACAACCTTTCACAGCAGTGAAAAGCACTGGGAAAGACGAATGGCAAGAAACAAACTGAAACAGAGAAAATGGGCAACTGCATTTGCAATTCATAAAACTAAAAAGTATCCCCAAAACACCCACTATGAAAAGGCTGTGGCAGATACGAACTTTCAACCTTTAGTTCTCTACTTCATTTTAAAAGCTTAATTGGAAGTTCTAACATGTCTCCACTTAAAAGTAGTCATAAGAAGTATTATTAAAATTCATGGAATCGTTTTAAAGAGTACCGCTTACTTACAGTGACGTGACCGCCGCGGAATGTGATTTGCCGGGCCAGATGCTCCACCTGTGATGGAGGCCATATCTCCCTTCATACAAGCTCACATACCACTGCTTACATTTTATTTCACTGCTGTTGAACAGGGCCCTTCAACTCACTTAATTAAAGCCTGAGGCACCAAATAATCTATTTTAAAACTAATTCTATAACTAATTTACTTTAAGTAGGTATTATTGAAGAATTCAATCCTTACTTTTAGCAGCTCTTACTTTTTAGTATAACGAACTTTAACACAAATGGCATGGTGCCTAGGAAGGACCCATGACTTGACACTTGTAAGCAGGCACCAAGATTTATCAGCCTGCTATGAAACCATTCCTGATCACTGTCTCCCAAGAAATAAATGAAAGGAGTCAGGGTAGGCAGATGCATTTTGTAACTTGCTAAATCCAGCCAAAGCTATGAATTGTTATAAAACCATTAGCAATTACTATCATTTATCATGTTCATTTTAGCAAAAAAAAAAAAAAAAAAAAAAAAGAAATGGTATTGGATGATTACTTATATAGATTTTATGCACTTAAGTGGGACTGGAAAGAAGAAAAAGAGGATCCCAAAAGGCCCTACAAGTTCTGACAGAAAGCACACTTGGAGGATTCTGATATTAAGAAAGAAATAGTCCTCAGATCCAGTATATTGGAATATTTATTTTACCTAAGATTTAATGTCTTATATAGCTGTGGATCAGATTGATAGCAAGATACTTAGCGCTAATATCATATTCATTGAATGAGCCATATCATATAAATACATGTGGAGACTTTCTCAACTTAAAAACAGCAGATACTTTTTGGTTTTTAAAGCCACTACTGGCTCAAAATAAAACTCTTACTTCATAGCCATTATACCTCTTTCCTATGCCCTACAAAAATTTCTAGGAACAGAAAAACGCAATCAAATTTTGAAGAGAAACACAATCTCAAGGTCTAAACTTTCCTAGCACAGAAATCCAGATGACACACATCCAGATGTGGAATAGGTACGCTATCCACAATCACTTCCCTAAGTGATTCCCAGTAAGAACTCAGGCAGAATTCAGGGACTATGAGTTAGAGGTTCCAGACACACCTACGAAAGGGTTGGGCTCAAAGAGAGCATTTGGGGAATGATAAAATAGAGTGCAGAGTCCAAGGTATGGGTGTCGTATACTCGTGACACTGGTTCCTTTTCAGGAAAATTGGACAAGAGGAATCCTGTTTTTCACAGGTGCAAACAAAAACGGCTGTGGGGAGGCCTAAAGCTGATAAGGAACACAGCAGTCTCCAAACGAGGACAGATGAAAATAAAATGATGAGCTCAAGGAAATATGTCAAAAAGACAAGAATAGATTTGATTTAAACAAGGGAGCAAAGGCCACGGCAGAGTTGGGGGAAAGGTGTTTGTTTACATGCCGCAGGAGAACTCAACATTTGCATTTTTTCTATCTTAAAAAACAAAACGAAACAAAACACTACACCGTTACTCATGGAATCTTAAAAAGAAATCAATACTATAGTATTGCAACATTATACATTCCCTGCAGGATCAGCAGAATAGCCTCGGATGCTGTACCTACTCTCCAGGTATGTGGCTAAGAGGAAGTGAATCTTAATAACTAAAGGTACTTCATCAAAAACAATAATAATAATCCTCCTCTACTTAGCAATTACTATGCAGCAATTAATGATGTGATTGGATTTCTCAATATGCTGCAATTGCAAATGTTTGACTCTCTTCTGAATCATTATAATTCTCATATCACATTATCAGTCTAGTTTTAAATAACCACTGGGATAATCTTTTCTAGAGAAAAATCCTTTCTTCCTTTTCAATTTATAGATTAAAACAAAGGAATTTGAAGAATTTGTTTTAGCCAGCAACTTTTGAGTGGTGAAGGTTTTTATTATGTTACTGAAGATGGCCTTTTAAAAAGCAACTAGAATTTAAATGGCATAGTTTAAAATCAACCACACAGCCTTGTGAAAAATAAATAAATAAATAAATAACCTCAACTCAAAGTATATTCCAGTCTCCTAAGGGAGAGTATCTTGAAGATTCATTTGGGACAAATTCTGGAATGCTGTTGTTAAGGGTATTATGATTCTCATGTTTCCACCGGGCATGAGCTATAACTCTCCATCAGAGCAACCAGAATAGTTCAAGTGAACCTCTATTGCTGTGTCTAAATAGTTGAAATAAAGAGGAAAGGAAATCCGTATGCTACTTGACCCTGTCAGGCAAAAGAAGATTCATAAGCCTATTATTTTATAAATGCAAGAAAGTGCATAAGAGCATAACTCATCCACCAAATCCCATTTATTAAAGTGAAATCTTTTCTTTATAGATCTTTTGCTCAAAATATTTTTCTTTCAATTTTTATGAATAGTCATTAGTTTTCATATTTTACCATATTGAGATGTATTTGGTGGTAGTTTACTAAATAGCATGATTGATTTCACAGGTGGGGAATGCACATTTGTTAAATGTATTCATGGATTTTTCTCTTCCAAGGAACTATATATTTTCCCTCTGCAGAAAATATACAGAAAATCTCATCACACAGAAAATCTCTCTTTCTTACTCAACACACATGTTCTCAGTGACTAAAGGATGCCAGAGCTTCTCAGACAGATAAATCTCTGGGATTCAAATGCCTGCTCTCTTCAAAACTAGGTCTGTTTAGGGCTACCAATTAAAATTGCCTTAGAAATGTTAAGGGAAATCTTCTGCATAGAGAATGTAATGTTGGAGACCAGGAGCACATCTCTGCTCTGGCATTGCCTACCTATAACATGAAACTGAAACATGGGAGAACCATATAAAAAATGAAAATCAGATATTTTCTTCTATTTAAGGAAAATACATCAATATCTCTCAATGAATTAAAGAAACAGGTGCCTATCACCTAAAACAAAATGTAAGCCCAAACTACTTATCCTTGACTCTCTGACAGTACATATAGATGCTTATACATTATGGTGTACATTTATATCAGAATTCAATTCCCAATTTTGTGGAATATTAATAAATTATCTCCTCTCCCACCAACTTGCCTATTAAAACAGCTATTTAATTCTGTGTCGTCTGCCTCAGGGGAGGGATATCGTCAGAAGGAAAGAATTCTTTATGGTTTGTTTTCCAGAGCCTAAACCCAGTGGAGAGATTATATCAGGTATCAAAACTGGAGGAATATTTCAGCTGGATTGGAGGTAAAAAATAAAAGGTTTGCGGTTCTTGAGGAAGGGGCAAGATCTGAGGAGCCATGTAGGCCAGAACAAGAGATAGGTTTGATGGCCCACTCTTCACCACAGGGAGCACCATCCCTCATCAAGGCCCAGAGGCCAGAGGCTATACAGGGTCTTTCCAGCACTGATTGCTAAGGGTGGACCCTCATGAGCAGCCTGCTACCAGTTTGGAACTGCCCAGCAGTAGAGATGCTTCTGTGTGCCCTGGATAGGACTCATTCCGTCTCACTCACCCTGAGCAAAGAACCACCAGCTCATAACATCCCATTGCCCTAAGAGAAGGGCGTAGAGCTCAAATCCCTAACAGGGTGGGATAGTACACGTATTGCGGAACACTGTGAATGGAGACTGTGGTTATTCACACCCCCTTCACATGTGTTTTGTTTGGGCTACATCAAAATTAGTTTGTAACAAATATTCTAAATTCTAAAGACAACCCCTTGATCCCACTCTCACCAGAGAATATGCTGCGTTAGGTAAGAACAGTAACTGAGGACTTAACTTTCCACAGATAACCCCAAAGGCACAAAATGCCACCTAAGGAGTAAAGATCACAATTTGGCCGTGTAAGACATCCTTGTAAACAAACACCGTAATCTATCCTGGGCGCATTGCACTAAAGGATAAGAGGAAGAGGACAAAGATACATCCCCAGGTATGCACTGCACACTCTTCGTGCTTCTTCCTCATCACAGATGGACTCACCTTCTCCCTCCCCTCGATGATTTTCTTCAAACCCTAGGGCTTGACTGCTGTGTGACACATGAACCTCTACAGTTCAAAGGCTAAAGCTTCACTAACTGAACATCTCTAAGGCGGGGCGGGGGGGGGGGGGCGTTGGGGGAGGGGGCAGAGAAGGAAATGACTGGAGGATATCATCTTCACATAGGAAATAAAAAACAGTTCCTTTGACTTCACCTTTCAAGATCTAGTCTTCAGAGATTTTGGAGCTTATTCGCGAACACAAATACTTAACTACTGAGAGATGCCATCCACGCAACCAACCATATTGCACACAGTCCATTTGTCTTCCGGTGAGCTCTCCATGCTGGATGATTTCGTTTTCATCATTTTTTATTTTGTAAAGGTTAGATGTTAGATGCTGATAGTGATATTAGAGAGGATGAAGAAATCAATCTTAAAGTCATTCTGAAGCAGAATGACAAAAGCAGTTTGTCAAAGTTGGCCTAGTGAAGTGCCAAGTTTCCTCCAACCTTTAAAGCATTTGGCTAAAAATTACAAATTTATCATAATGCTGATCCAGGCAGCACTGTCTTTGTTAATTCTGAGGAATCTAAGTAAAGGGCAAGACCATTCACTTACTCTCATTCATTTATTTGCTCATTTACTTGTTCATTCATACACTGAGCAGCCACATGTGCTTAGAAGATCCCAGAAAGAGAATGCTTAAGCTGTGGCTTTAAGATCAGGTCGGCGCTTGCCAAGTGGCCAACAGGAAAGGGGGAAGGATTCCAGGCAGTGAGACAAGCATCTGCAAAGGGACAAGTCACAGCAGGGCATGTTGGGAAAACTCCAAGTACTTCAGGATTGATGGGCCAGAGAGTGCCAGGGTTACAGACCTGAGGGAGATGTGGCTGGAAATGACAGCAGGAGCCAGATCAAGAGGAGCCTTTTATGCCATGTGAGGGAATTAGCAGGACCATTGAGGCCGTAATGGGGCAAGATTTGAGACAGAACTGTTAGAAGGTTGCTCCTGACAGGGACAGAAAGAATATTTAGAATCTGACTCTGAAAAATTCCAGCAACAGAATAAATGCTGATTTTGCACTTTACTTCATATCACATGATCATAATTTCAGGCTTCATTCTGGCTCTTAGCTGTATGGGATGTGACTCACCTGGTCCACCCTACAAGTTGTTAACTTGAATGTCAGTGTGGCATCCAAGTCGTACAGAAGCTTCTCCTTAGCAACCAAATTGTCGACTTGAAAACTTATAAAGGCAGCCAAAAAAAGAAAAAAAAAAAAAAAAAAGACGAACTGAGAAAACTCTGAAATGAACCATATAGAGTTTACCAATTAACCTGTGCAAAAGCAAACCACAACTTCTTGCGAATCTAACTACAGTGTAATTCCCAGGGCCATCTGTGTGCCTTCCTCAGTAGGGTGGTGGTAAAGTCTCTAGTCAAGTAAAGAATTACAGGACCGAGGGTGTGGGAGATGGGGGGAAGGTGGGGGGGGGGGTGGCAAGGGCACCTGGGTGGCTCAGTCAGTTAAGAGTCTGACTCAGTTTCAGTTCAGGTCATGATCTAACTTCTTTGTGGGTCCGAGCCCCTCGTGGGGCTCTGTGCTGGCAGTGCGGAGCCTGCTTGGGATTCTTTCTCTCCTTCTCACCCTGTCCCTCCCCCATTTGCGCTCTCTCTCAAAATAAATAAATAAACTTAAAAAAAATTACAAGAGTGAAAGTGTTCCCCTCTCTTTCCAGCAGGCTTCCAGTTCCCAAATGAGAGCCACCTACAGTCTTTTTTGTTTGCAGTGCTGCATGACCGCCTCATTGCCTTCCACATCCAAAGCTCACAGGTACCCCATGTCATCCAGGTGACAGGTCTCTTCCTTGTATTGGCGTGGATGGTAGCAGAGGACACTTGGTCTCTCTGGACAATTGTTCCAATATCTGACATTAAGACACCAAGTTTAAATCAACTGTATTACTAAAACTTTAACTATTTGTGTTATGTTAATGAAGGGATTTGTGCAAATGTTAGGAAGTCAGGGCACGTGACTCTTGCCCTCAAAGTTCAATATGAAATGTGACTGCTACAAATGCCAAATCCTCTCTTGTGTCTGTGTAGTGAAAAGAGGTCCTAAATGAACCTTTCTGGCTTTTGGAAGGAAGAGAGCAAATTCTATCCCGAGCCCTGACGAAAAGAGTCCTCCTTCCATTACCTTAAAGGCTCCATTATATTTTCTTCTACTGGTGTGCTATTAATTCCCACCACCAACCGCACTACTGAGCTATCTTATGTCCTCTCAGCTTTGTGTTCTGATAACACAGCCTCTGTGTTTCCTGTCTGTAAAATAGAGGAGATAGAATTTACATCTAGCTCCTAGAAAGTAACACCTGAAGCCAAGAATTCCCCTATTCATGGTCAACCTAATTAGACAGTCTGCCACCAGTGTTGGCCATAAAAGACTGCTCTATTACACTCCAGTTTCTAAACCTGTCCTCTAATTATTTCATTAGCTGAAAAGCAGAATTAAAGAATGCATGGAGCTAGGACACTGACCCAACCAGTAGATATGTTATAAACTGCTAACAACAAGCACCCAACTTCTCACCATCTGAGCAAAGCAGGCACAACTTTTGGCAGTTTCTTTAAACCTCCTGGAGGAGGGATGTAGGGCAAGCAGAAAGCCTTAATCACAGATGCCAACCCTAGAGATGCATTTGATAGCAAAGTCTTTCCCCTTCATGCATGCATTAGTGTGGCAGCCAGAAGAGAAGCAGATTTTTCCTGTGGGCGGAAACCATATGCTTCTGTGTAACAGCAGAGATAAAAATCAACTCCTCTGTCACAGCCTGCTCCATTCAACTCTCTCTAGCATCCTCATTTCAGAGAAGTTCCCAGGTATGAACTGCCTGCAGACCCTTCTTTACCCTGCTCTTTATGTGAGAGCTTGGTTTTAAAATGGATAGAGGTTGCTGACACATGTCTCAGCTCAGTTTGAAGGATCCATAGAGTGGTTATTTAAATGGGCTGTTGTCCCAGGCTTGTCTGGAATGTCTATAAAGCATATGACAGAATTCTCCATCTCTCCCAAATTCCCTCTTTTCGGTCAGTTACGAAGAGACAAGTTTTTTGTTTTTGTTTTTGTTTTTTTTTTTTTAAAGAAAATAAATCACACAGCAAAAGCTTTTGTGAGACCTGTCTATAAACTAAGGGTCTGTGCAAAAGCCAGGTAAGGGAAGGCTGTCTCTCTGACAAGCAGTCATTATTTGGAGGAGAATTCATGTCACCAGGTATGAGTTATAAGCTGATGATTGAGAAGCAATGTTCTTGATACAGTTTACTTTTCCTAAAATAAGTGTGCTAATTAACTCAGGGGAAAATTATTTCATATCTTTGATTCAAACTTCAATCCTCCCCCAGTTCATTTTGCTTCAGATTAATTTGCCCGAGGACAAACTCCTTGAAAAACTACCCAAGCAGATTTGAGACAGGTAAGGAGGAATTGTGTATTGGAAGGCAGCCCTTCTCTATTAAAAGCCAGACCTGACTATTTCCTTTTCCTGAGGCAATAGTGATTCCTTCCAAAGTCTTCACAAAGATCTGGGAGAGGGGTCTTCTTCAAATGATTAGGTACGAGACCAAGATATGCTTTTTAAAAAAGTATATTCTATCTTAGGAGTTGCCATGCAAGAAGCCATTCTAAATATCAGCCCATTAAATCTCCCCATGCTTGTGTTTGTATAGCAATATCAATAGTCCTCCCTCTGGACCTTAATTTGTGTCCATCCTTTACATCAAAGTAAGGGCAAAGTTTTAAAAAGTTGATTCTCAGGCAAATTATATTGACTTGCTGACTTTAAACCCTACAAAATATAAACCTAGGTCATTTCTCTTTTTCTTTCATTTATTCAAATGATAAATACTGATTCATTAGCCATTTGGGTAGTTCAGGGAAAATGCCTTTTCCTCAAATTAACAAACAAATGGAATAAAAATTGATTTTTTGCCTCTCCCCAACCCTCCATCTCCTAAATAACTTGAAATCTATAGCAGAACAACAATATCCCCAGACCCACAATACACACCCCTGAGCATGTGAGGGGCAGACTCAGCATGCAAGAACTAAGTACATTTTTCTCCAGGCATGTACCAAACAAAATCGCTAAAAGTAAAGAGTTCTAAATGGAACAAGTTGAAGATTCTAAAGAACAGTGAGCATACAGAATTGTGATAGAGCTAATAGAAGAGTGGAAACCTGCCCCCACTTCACCTTACTGCTCAAACTACCTTCTTTGAACTTCCTGAAATACCTCCATTAAGCATGCATGACCAAATTAGCAAGCCCTTCTAATGGAAAATATTTTTGCAGTGATTTTAATCATTTGGGAATCCTAGAATGCTTTGAGAATCAGATGAAAGCTGTAGATCCTTTCTACAGAATAAGGCACATAGATCCCCAAACACAGAATCTTGTGTAGAATTTTTAGGGCTTCATAAACCCCAGGCTAAGAAACCCAACTCCAGTGAAATATAATCAGATATTTTCTCTAATACATAACCCAGATGAGTACACTGACAGAGTAGATGGCTGGGGGAGCCAGGGGGGTGGTGTAGGAATAGGCCTATGAGCACAGATGCTAAGGAGTAGTGATGGGAAAAAAGAAAAAGAAACTCTACTTCATACATATGTTTAGAACCAACTCAGAGTATACGTAATGTGCTTTTTAGAAAGTTCTATTGCAGGGACACCTGGGTGGTTCAGGCAGTTAAGCATCCTACTTCAGCTCAGATCATGATCTCGTGGTTCATGAGTTCAAGCCCCACACATCAGGCTCTGTGCTGACAGCTCAGAGCCTGGTCCCTGCTTCAGATTCTGTGTCTCCCTATCTGTCTGCCCCTCCCCCACTTGTGCTCTGTCTCGCTCAAAAATAAATAAACATTAAAAAACATTTTTTTTTAAGTTCTGTTGCTTTCCATGCTTACTATGACATTATTTTTATACTTATTTTTTAGATGATGACATTAAGCCAGAGAGTTTTTGCCCAGGCACACTGTGAATCTTTATCAGGCCAGCATTTATATTCCCTGGTTGTTGAGCTAAATCACAAGCCCTCAGTATGTGATCCTATAATCATAGCTGGATGAGGAATATGTGTGAAGTAATTACTGCATGTGCTAACAGTCCATGCCTCTTAACAGGGACTGATTAATTGAGAGGGAAGATGGTGAACATCTTCATTGCACTTCATTTTTCTAACTAGTTTGTCAGATTGGAAGGGCAGTAGTAACAGTGGCTTCATGATGCTGAATTTTATCTCTGCAGAGAGGCTCCTGTGAATACAACAAAATACCATGTTTGTATGTTTTAGGATAAATTACTAAAACAGTCAGAAATCCTGCTCTATTTTCTTATTTTTTCAGAAACAAAAAGATTACCTCGAAAGACATTTAAAATCAGAGAGCTTTGGCAAAGCTAAAGGTTCCCGGGAAGTTATGCCCAAGAACTGACATCACAGCATTAACCCTTATCTTTAAACTCAGGTCATTTCTGTTCTCACATTGTCTCAATGTACCAGAAGCCTCTTTTCTTTCCTTTAAAGATTTAGACTTTTAAAAAGAATTTTACAAGTTCAAAGCACAGCGCACTGCAACTCTGCCAACTTGTGATATGTTTCACCTTCCCCCGGCCAGTGGAGACTGAGAACCTTTCAAGACAGAATGAGTTCAATATGTGAAGAGAGAATGAAAGAAAAATCCAAACAGGCTCAGAGCAGCAGAAACCCTCCCTGAGAACCGTTGCTGGGAATTCAGCAGAGAAGGAAATGCATGTGCCGCAAATAGAAACTCTACGGAGGAGAAAAACCAAGACTCTGTCTGCCTTGTGAAATTCCAACCCATGTTGATTGGAAGTAAGGCCTGTGGGGAATCCTTGGCCCTGGGATAAATACAGAAAGACAGAAAATTAAGAGAAACCTAAGTAAGATGGGGAGCAATTTTCATGAAATGACAAGCCCTATTTGACTTAGATAGCCATTGAGAAATGGAGACAGTCAAAAGGAATGGATATGTTGAGAGAACGCGATCGAGACACACATGTCAGAGAGGTGTCACATTGATTTAGACAGACTGTAATCTTTTTCCCTTTTTTAAAAAACATTGATAGAGTGGATAGTTTGATATCCACTCTGAAACTATCAATTTAACAGCCACTGAAGCACAGAGTAACGAGATGTCAGAGTTCTCCAGTCAGCCTTCAGGCTTGTTGAAAGTTCTACCCATGAAAGAACTGGAAATTGGAGGGAGGAAGGGACAGATAGGTGTTTTTTTTTAAAGGAACACAAGAAAGACATCTGAGATTGATCTTTTGTGAGGAAGGAAAGTCTAAGAGAAGGACTAGAAAGTCTAGACGTTCTAAACCATAATTAAAGGAGAGGTTAATCAAGACTACATTTGGAGGAGCAAAGCATTCATTTATTCCTTAGTTGAAACTGTTTTTGTCTATGTATAACTGCACTTGTTGAATTTTATTTGGGATTTAGAATGCTAAAATGCTATATAATCTGCTTCTCAGACCATAAAGCCATAGACAGTTGGTACAAAGTAGGTTAAATAGCTCCTGAAAATTCTAGAAAAGGCTCTGAAGCAAACCTTGCTATTTCTGCAGACGGACTGCCCCTCATCATCATGTGGCAAATCTCAAATAGAACTGATGCTGCAATCTGGCTCTGTAGCTACTGCCCAGTGACAGAGCCCTCTGACTACCAGGTTGTGTAGTTATAATCCCAGAGGAATGCTCACAAAGAGAAAGTAAGTGAGAGTGAGAGTGAGAGTGAGAGTGAGAGTGAGAGAGAGAGAGAGATCTCAATTTTCCCAGAGAAATATACTACATATACTGATCATAAAATGCCCAGGAAAAAACTGTTTCTTCACTGCCTGGAGATAGCAACAGTCTTGAAAGGTTGAGGTATGGCTGGGGCACTGAACAACTATGATTCTATCACTCTTCTTCAGTTTGCAAATACAGCTGACTTCAATCAACTCAATGAATGCTTTTTCTTGTTTCTATCTTTCAAGAACTATAGATCATAAGAAAAAGATGAGGGAAGTAGACTGCTAGTCTGAGATCTGGTTTTCAATAGCAGCCAGGGTAAGATAGGGTCTAGGGTGGGTCAGGTGTGCTTCAGCTCACAACTGCCTCCAGGGGAATACCCTACTAGTTAATGAGCCTCCCCCCCTTAATTGTGCATGGACCTCGTGGGCCAAGACATCATTTTAACACTCCCACCCCTGCAAGATCTTTTCATATCAATACTGGATGGAAGCAGATCTTCTGGACTAACCCAAGGCTCCATGAGGTTTTTATGTCTTCAGGCAACTATAAGCTAATCAAAACAAACAAACAAAGCCTATAGAATATTTTCTTCATTGCATCATCCATATCTTAGGTTTCCCTTATTGACTTGCACTGCAACTGAGTTCCACATCTAGACATTTACCAATCTGATTTCCTCTCCCTCAGGGTCGAAGTGAAACAATTGTGTATATTGGGTGAGGGGTGCAGGGAGACACAGTGTAGATAAATCCTAGACTAAGAAAGAAAGAACGGCGATTTCCAATTTCTTTATCTTCCTGTACTAGTGACATACACACAAACCAATCTTATGCTTACAACATAACATAAAATTTTTAAAAGAACAGTTTATCATCTTGAGTTTTTCTTTTTCCCCATCCTCATTATCAACACCGTGGAACAGTGATATTAGATAGGAGGTGGATCCGAGATACTTAGGAAATTGATTTAATAGGACTTTGAGGCTAACTGGATGCAGGAGGTGGAAGAGAAGGCTAGAATCTAGGGTGACTTCTCGATTTCCATCTGGGAAATTGTTTGGATGCTGGTACTACTTACAGAGATTAAGATTACTGAAGGGAAATTGAGTATTACTATGTAACAAAGCACTAGCCTGGTCCGCCCAGGGTATATCCGTGAGCAACATATTAATGCCTGCCCTGGTGGGCTCACAGTCTAGTGGGGGGAGACAAACAGTAAACAACAAACCTGAAAATTGGAATAGTGTAGTAGAGAATGATAAGGGCTATGGAAATAAGAGAAAAGGTAGGAATGAAAGGGGGAGAGGATACTGAGAAGGGATGTGGGGGTTACAATTTTTTTTTGTAATGTTTATTTATTCTTAAAAGAGGGAGAGAGAGAGAGAGTGTGAGTAGAGGAGAGGCAAACACAGAGTCTAAAGCAGGCTCCAGGCCCCAAGCTGTCAGCACAGAGCCCAATGTGGGGCTCGAACCCATGAACCGTGAGATCATGACCTGAGCCGAAGTCGGACGTTTAACTGACTGAGCCACCCAGGCGCCCCAAGGTGGGGGGGGGGGCAGTTTACAATTTTAAATAAAGTGGTCAAATAGGCCTTACTGTTACGGAACCTGGTCTGGATCACCTGGCAGAAGAACCAAGCGGCACTCGGAGATCCTGGAAGACAGGAGGTTTATTTTACACTGGTGGGCTCAAAGGAGATCATTCTCCAGAAGTCTGGGCCAGGAATATTAGCAGAGGGGACAACTTATAGTCTGTTACCTCCGCATTCCTCATTAGTAGTAATTTGGCACACACGGCAAGCAGGGTGGGAAGAAGAACCCGGAAGGGGAGTCTTCAGGCAGGGACTGGAATTCCCCTATCAGTCCTGTCGGCCACTTTATAACGGATTTTTTTCCCTACCATTACCAAGAAGACGACATTTGATCAAGGATTCCAGAAAGGCGACACAGTTATCCTTGTGAATCTCTAGGGGAAAGAACATTCCAGGCAGAGGGAGTAGCCAGAGAAAAAGCCCTCAGCGGGTAGCACACCTGGCAGGATTGAGGAATAGCCAGGGGGGCGGGGTATTTAACTGGAGCCAAGTGAGTAAAAGAAAGAGTTGTAGGAAGTGGAATCACAGAAGGAATAGGGCTGCAGAGAGGGCAGATCACAAAAAGCCTTGCAAATCCTTGTGGGAACTTGGGCTGTTATTCTGGGTTAAATGGGGAGTCATCATGGGGTTTTATGCAAAAGAGATCTGTTTTATAGTTTAAAACAGATCATTCTGGTTTGCTCTATTGGAAATAGGCTTTAGAGGATAAGAAGAGAAGCAGGGAGTCCAATTAAGAAACTATTAAATAATCCAGGCAAGGGATGATGGTGGCTCAGATCTGAGGTGGTAGTGACCCCTAGTCTTAGAACTGTACCTGGCAAAAGGGCAAAATCAATCTGCAATGCCACTGGGGAATATTAGCATGTAAGACTTACCATATCTATCACCAGTATTCCTCCCCTAGAGACCCTTCCAGCCCAAATGTAGCTCTCTTTTGTGCCTCCTCTGTGTAAACGTAATATCTGGAGTCCTTCATTCCAAGCCCCCAAGTGCCTGGCTTTCTAGACTCCCCAGACGACACCAGAGGTCCTTATTTTCCATCCCTTTGCCACTGCTTACCTCTGCCCCAGCCTGCTAAGCTGCACGGTTTATTTCAGACTACTCTTCCACCTTCTGACTCCTTAACTTTCTTTCTTTGCCACAGTGTTGCTCACAGTTTCCTGTTGACTCACCTTGTGCTTTCTCTTCACTTTCCCAGGTCTGGGTTAAGCAGGAACTGCATCTTAATCACACTGTGCTTCTCTCCAAGGACTTTCCTGGAGCTGGACCTCATATGCTGTGTCTGTGTGCAGCGATCAGTCTTAGTCAGGGGACGCTTTCCTAGACCTGCTGCTCCCGCTGCAGTTGAGGGTCAGTATGCCAGCATTCATTAATTCTTTCTCTACTTCCTCCCCCATATGTTCCTTTGTCTGCTCTCTTTCTCCTCTCTTGTCTGAAAATGGTCCTGAATTCCCTTTTCCCCCTTTCTTTTTCCTTTCAACCTCTGACAGTTTCTACTTATTCATGTCTCCAGCCTCAAAAATATATTTGTTAACCTTCATCCTGACCTTTCTTTATGAGGACTTGACTTGCCTATTCATCCACAAGCAATTGCCAAGGAGACTAGATAAGTTAGTGTCTGTATCAAGCTCTTCTGAATGCCTCTTATCAACACCGGGAGTCCTGAAAAATGAGGCAGCACAGAATGCTGCCTCTCTCCACTTAATGGCAGGTGCCCAGTGAATCAGTAATATCATCCCTGTATTCTCACAAGAGGATTAAGAACAATTCAATAATATTTCATCTAGAACTCTACAATAAGCAATGTCACCTTTCCAGAAAACAGCCACAAAGCAAGAAGAACATAAAGAGATCTCTGAGTGGCCAAAATATGCTACAAAGTCCAGGCACAAAAGCTGAGGCACTTGGCTCATAAGAGCCTTGGCTCACCTGGGATTTTATCATCACCCACTTATGCTTATTTTCCATGTGATTCTGAAGGGTAGAAATCAGATTGCTGTTATTCAGATTGCTAGTTAATTAGAAATAGCAAATTTGAAGATGGGCATAGACTGCTTGAGGCATAGACGACTTCAAAAAATTCACAGTAGTGAAAAGAAATAGTACACAGTCCAGAAGGGAAAAACCAACTGTAAAAGTTAGAATTCCAACTGCACTGAAGTGTGGAGTTTACAGATACAGACAGCTCTGTGACAGCAAAGCATGGCTCAGACATGAGGTATGATGTTCTGGCAACATGGACCTAAGAGAAATAGAAGAAAGATACCAGGATGCTGTTGTAGTGGGACAATAGTAGCAGGTCTGAGATTTTACTTGAGGGACTTTGATGGCTGGGAGATTCAGTGACTCACAAGCTCCGCATGTCTTATTTGCTCTGAGGCCATGTACCTACATCCACCTTCCCTGCTTTGCCTTCCGGGCCCACTAATTTTCACACCTGACCTTAAACTCTATAGGTTAGAGGGAAAATATTAAATTCCTCCCCCCACTCCTTGTGGTGAACACAGTGTGTCACATATCCCTTTAGGCCAGTCGGGGATCTGCGTACAAGTGCTGAACACTTCACAGCCCGCTATGACTTCCTGCATCCAGTTCTCCACCTGTCCCTTCCAACTCAGTCAGCAGAGACTGGGAATCTACTATAAGCCATCACTGTCAAAAGAACTTTCAGGAAGGTAACAGTATTTGATCCTCACTGTAACCTGTAAGGGAGATATTGTCATCCCTATTTCATAGCAAAAACTGAGGTTCTCTCACAGAAGAGATAAGGCTGAAACAGTTCTACTGTCTCAAAGCCCATGGTTGTTATGCTATACCATGCTACCCCAATGTACAGCGTAATCTGTCTCTTATCCATACCCTAAACCACTTGATTGTTCCAATTCAGAATACATTTTCTTCATCCTTTTTAGAGGGCAAGGGTATATATTTTTGAAGTTTCCTGGTATTCTGGGTTGGTTATAAAAATGATCCAAATCCGGGGCGCCTGGGTGGCTCGGTCGGTTAAGCATCCAACTTCGGCTCAGGTCATGATCTCACGGTCCATGAGTTCGAGCCCCGCATCAGGCTCTGTGCTGACTGCTCAGAGCCTAGAGCCTGTTTCAGATTCTGTGTCTCCCTCTCTCTCTCTGCCCCTCCCCTGTTCATTCTCTGTCTCAAAAATAAATAAACGTTAAAAAAAAATTTAAAAAAAAAAATGATCCAAGTCCAAAGTCTGTGATATAGGTGTTCAAGATTAGATTTCAGTTTTAGGGAAAGGTCCTCAGTGCTGCTGAACTGCAACTTACTTACCTTTAAGCTATTTATATTTAGCAAAGCGTATATTAAGCAAACTCACATTTTTGGTGAGGAATTATTTTCAGATGATTCCCAAATGACACAGCCTGGGGGGGGGGTGGGAACAAAGGACATTAGGGTGTGGCTCGCCTCCTTTGCCTGGTTAATGACGCTTGTGGTTTATTCACTAGAGTACTGGCTTTGTATGCTAACAATGATCAAAATCAGTAAAACACTCAGAGAAAACATTCACTCTACTACCATTGCAGTAACTACCAATTTCACACCTGTATTCAAGGAGTTTTCTCAAAGACACTCTAATGAGATCAGCTGCTTAAGTTGACAGTAAGCACTAAAAAGCGGTGAGGAAGAGATCTATAGGTGTGCCCTTGCTTTACTAGATTCCTGTGGGTGCACCACATATCCAGACTTGAGCATTTGTCATAATCCAGTCTAGAAATCACATCCTTGCCGATTACCCAGTTGGTCAAGTTCTACATTCCCCCCAGCACTCTTTTTATCTTCTACTGTAATGGATAATGCCTCAGCCTCCTGCAAAGTTTACTCTGGTTAAAATCACAATTATTCATATGCCTGTAGAGCAGCTGTTTTCTCCACAATCTGCCCTTAAATCATATCCTCAAAACTATCCTTACCAATTTTTAGGAGAGAGCAAAAGTGTGGCTAGTGGCTTCTCCTTCTCGATGCACACATCATAAATCATGTCTGTTTTGGTTACCAGTACACATGAGGGAAGTTGTACCTTTCTCAGTACGGAAAACTTCCCCAGAGTCTGTAGTAGAAGAGTGGCCAACACAGAGGGGCACTGTGTAATGCAGATGGTGTTTTCTACTGCTTGTAAAGCATAGTGACAAGTCATGCATTTTAAGCCATTCCATAAACTCCAAGGAAATGTTTCCTGATCCAACCAAATAATGGCCATGAATGTTAACTAAAGCCCCTATTTGAGCATAGTAATCATGAAAATGGAAAAGACAAAATAATGAAATATAGCAGGATCTTTTGTCTTAATAAATATTCATTCATTCAACTAATATTTAAATACTAAGTGATTACTGTGCTCACACCACACCGTCTTGTTAAGAATTGAGTTGGGCCACTGGGCAAAGGAGGAAACACAGATGGATCAGTCATTGTGAAGTAATCATGGTCCAGCCAGGAGCACAGCAACCACACTGGGTATTTCAACAGGATATTTCTTATAGGGGATCCATGACACAGTTGGAGGACTCAAGCCTTTTAGAGGGAAGACTGAGGTGACCTAGAGTTCATAATCGTAGGAAGCAGTGCACCCTTGAGCTGGAGAAACACAGGGGAAAACCTAGAAACTAGAGAAGGCCCTCCATGGATCCGGACTCCAACGTCTGAGTAGGGGGCACCACTCAATGGCTGCTCAGGAAACTGGAGGTGGAGCCTCACAGGGCCAGAGTTGAGGCGCCTGAGAAGAAGGCTGGGGGCAGATGTTGCTGCTGCCTCTGAGGGACAGCGTGAGGTGGGTTGTGGAATTTGCAAAGAAGCTGGGGGCTGGAAGCAAGTGCCTGCCCTAGGACGTTACTGTCAGAAACTTCAAGCAAACAGGAAGGAGCATGGCCGTTCTCAGTCACTGCCTTCCAGTCTCTCCTCTCCGCCACTAATGCGGAACCCAACAGGAAGCGGCTGATATAGAGATGTATGGTTTGCAGAGCATCGGCCCCAGCATTACAGAGCAGAGGGAGAAGGATGAATTTGGAGCTAAGCTTCAATAGCTTAATAACAGGCACACGTGACCCCTGGTGTCAAATCTAATAGAAAAGATAAAACACGTGTGTAAATATAAAGTAAAAATTAATAAGTAACCTAACATTTGTATAGAAAATGGGGTAAGTATTCTATAGAGAATGTACTTATTTCCAAGTGGGGAGACTAGGATAAGCTTTAGGGAAAGGCTGGAATTTCACATCAATCTTGAAGCAGGATAAAGTTTAAAATAAGAGAGGATAAAGGAAACGTCAGGCAGAAGACATAGAGTGGACAAAGATAGGACGACTGGAAATCACAGAGAACAACAAATTGGGTAGTTGGTTGGGAAAATATTGTTGAGGGCTTTAAGTTCAGACTGAAGAATGTTCTGAATTTTTGTGGATTTTTAAGCAGTTTGAATACTCGAATACTCTTAAACACTTGAATACCTGAATACTCTGCCAGATTGTTTGACTTCCAGGTGACAATATTCAAATTTAGTGCAGGAAGTCAGAGCATTTCTTTTCTAGGGTGACAAAAGACCTCAAAATAAGGTAGCTTGTAGGATCTCTCAAAAATCAAATTTGTGACTTTATAATACTCTGTACTGGTCTACTGTACCAAGCTCTCCAGGAGTAGCCAGCAAATTGAAGAAGTGCTAGACATTTCACTAAACTCAGTGTGGTATTTAGACAATTTGGAGTTCATTTTTGGCATGGTCTTTAGGTGGAGACACTCCATTTAAATCTCTGCCCAGCTGCTGCATGCACAATGGTTCAAATGACACACCAGCTGTGTAACAGTCATCTGTCATTCCTAAACATGGACAAGAATACTATCAGTTCTGTGAATAAATGTATTTATTTCCCAGCTATGGAAATTAGCACACTGAAGATTTATTTCCCAGTTATGGAAGTTAACACACAGAAGAGTAACTTTATATAATGAGCCATTAGCTACAAATTTTGGACAATGGGGGGAAATGACAGAATCCACGTGGAGCTGGGGGTATTCATTTGAATCCATGGTATTACTCTGTGGTGTGCAGATAAACTGGCTTAGGAGGGGAGGAATAAGAGCCCTGATTTTTTGTAGTGTTTGCTTATTTCTGTGGTGTAAACTCTCCTACGAGGGCCAATTTCAAGCTGTCAACCTGATGTCGCTAACCTCGGAATTGGGAAAAGATGTGCAAAATCAACTCTCCCAAGACAGTATGACCTAGCTCTAGCACTTGCTGGTGGGTGTTAGGTAGAAGAGGAAATGACAAAAGGCAGCCAAATGCAAGAGGCCTAGAAATAAGAATTATAATTTAAGCTAGAGGAAAGGAGAGACACAGATGCAGGAAACAACAGGATTTCCAGAAGTATTGAAAGTCTTTGGAAAAGTGATCATAGGAGAGGAGAAGAGGTGACCAAGAATGACCAGCCATGGTCATCTGCATAGCTGGTGGTCTAACTTGGTAAATTACATGACCCATTTTATTAAGGATGAGCATTTTACCCTCCCATAGTCCATCCTAATATTTTCTGTAAAGAACTTGGGAAAATAAATTGTATCAGTCAAAACATCTGAGGCTAAGACATGTGAATTTTATATGAGAAATGAGGCATATGCATAGCTTCATTTTTTTATTCTGGAGATCAAATGTTTTCACCGTAACTTTGAGAGATGACCCATTTCTTTGTACTGAATAGGTTAATAGTACAAATAAATTTGTTCTATAGTATTTCTGATGTGTGGTGTGACAATCCTATGTAGTCCATTGCTAATGGTCTTGTTCACAAGCCCAAGTAAAATATTTAATTCAGCCATTAAAATGACTACATTAAAAATTGAATTAATAATGATTAAAAATAAGTATTAACCATTCAATTAAATTTAAAAATAAATCCAGGGACTTTTAATTCTCCTTATTGAGAAAAACAAACAGAGTTAATAAGCTTGACAAATATTTAATAAATATTTAACTTCACATTCACATCCTATATGGAGAAGAAAAAAGTAAAATTTGATATCATAGGTTATAAAACTGTCTTGTGGCTCAGCTTTTACAATACCCTTGAGTTGAACTAGGCGGCTGATGGAGAATAAGCTTGTGTTTTCAATCAAAAGAAGGCATATAAATCGGAGCCAGGAGTCAGTGCATATTTTCAAGAAACGAATGAAGTCTAATCATTTAACACAGTTTCTCATTGAAAGCAAAGGATTTGAGTGCTGGCAGATTACTAAACTATGTGCCACACTCTACTTAAACACAAATGTGTGAGCACACACAGAAAGGACCAGCTAGCAGCTGTGGCTGAGGCTGCAAAGGTAGGGGTTAGCAATCTCGTCCCTGCCTTGAAAACAATGCAGGGTCCAGCCTCATGCTGGAGGATCGCCTTATGCTTATTCTGCCACCTTGTGTGATGCACACATATTACAAGACAAAACATCTCCAAACATTTGTTCTATTAGTTCTTAACATGCTGTTTTTCTTCCTTTAAAAAAAATGGTCATATTTTTCCAGGGTTATCTCCACCAAGTTATTTGTGCAGCTGAAGAACAGTGATTTGATTTCTGAGATATTTTTATCTCAGGAGTATTAGCTAATGATGCAAGGGCACAGAGGGTGGCCCACATAAATACATACAAAAAGGATAGGTTCCTAAAGATGTGGACATACTCTCTCTGGGCTCAGATGACACTGGGTCCAGGGCATCCCCAAGGGAAGGTGAGGTGGAACATGGGGGAGCATGAAGCTAATTTCAAGTCTCCAGGAAAGTGATCAGTGGGTAACCATCCTTGGCATTATCCCACTTACCCCATTCACCATGGTGTAAGCATTGAGGCCAGCTCACTGCGTTTGCATCTATGCTTAGTAACAGCAGCAGGGATTTGGAACAAAACATTCCAAATGACTTCCCTGACCCCTCTGATTCAACTTTGGAGGATGGATCTAACAGTCAAACACTGAGCCACATTTGGAAGTTAGAAGACACCACAGGCTGTGGAGCCTGCCCAGTCGGGGCATGGTTAAGTCTCCCAGACCACCCACCGGGGGCAAATCTTTACCAATAGCAGGCCAGCGATCTTTAGACTGGACATGAAAAAAACAAAAACAAAAAAACAAAAAAACTTGTCATTCTCGTCTGTTTGGGGAAGAGAACTGAACCATATACTACAGTTCCAAAGTAATGTCAAATTTGATTCCTGGCACTACTGAATTCCTGCTCTATCTTAAATACGACCACATAGGAGTAATGGTTATTTAAATTGCAATACTTGCGAACCATTACCATTTTTAATAACATTGCTCTCCCTTTTAAGTGTTGCATTTGCTGTTAAAATTACTCTTTTGATTCTTTTTAAAAATTTTTTTAACATTTATTTATTTTTGAGAGACAGAGCACAAGCAGGGGAGGAGCAGAGAGAGGGAGACACAGAATCCAAAGCAGGCTCCCGGCTCCCAGCAGCCAGCACAGAGCCCAACGCAGGGCTCGAACTCACGGACCGCGAGATCATGCCTTGAGCCGAAGTCGGCCACTTAACAGACTGAGCCACCCAGGTGCCTCCTCTTTTGATTCTTATAACCACATCTGAAAGCTCATCAGTTGTGAAGGGCAGTTTGCAATGATCGTGATTTGGTGTGTTGTGAACATGAGTGGAAAGTACTTCTCCAGAAGAGAGGGTGCACTGGGGAGAACAAGCCCAGCTCTAGAACCTGTCAGATCTGGGTCTCAGTCCCACCTTGGCCCTTCCCAAAAAAATCTGAGTTCAGTATTAAAGAGAGATAATAGTACCTATGCTGGTAGAGTTTCTGTGTATTAGCAATACTATATACAAAATGCCCAGCATATAGCAGGCACATAGTATGTGGTTATTCCCAATATTATAAATAACATTCAGTCAAGTGTGGTCAAAAGAGGAATTGCAAAGAGAGGGGAAAAGAAAGTGGGAGACTTGAAATGTATTATGCCTGAGATTAAATGATGCTGATATGCTCAAATCTCATAACTTTGAGATCACTGAGAAAATAACATTTTTTTCTTTTAATCTTGTTATCATTTATTGACAAGGATTTAACAGGGATGTTATGTTATGCCGTGTTATTTTGTATTATATTGTGTTATACAGTGCAATGAAGGTCAATTTATGGAATTCCTACTCAAAGTTTAACAGTATCATAACTGAAAGCATCATTTACTGGATATTTATATGACCCTATTGCCAGAGTTGTCTGTGGCAGATCTGGAGCTGCATTATCTGAGAGAGGATAAGGCTATTGCCCAACTTGATAAATCCCATCTTTCAGAATAATTCCACCAAACACATTAAGAAAATGATATAGAAAGAGGTTTTATTACGAGAAAGCAGCAATGAGCCCTCAACCTTATTTATACACCTTAGAAAAAGCATGATAGTTTCAACTCATGATCAACCTTATTTATACATAGAAAAAGCATGGTAGTCTCAGCTCATGATGAGCACTACATTATCTTCATCCAGTTCAGATACCAGACACCACTTGGGCCCAGATCCCCAAGACCCCCAGGACCAGATGTTGCCCATTCCCTTAGGATTGGGTCGCCCAATTAGCTCTCATACCTGGACCTGCTGCAGATTGGGGAAGGAGCCTTTTCTTAGCTTGCTAAGGCAGGGACAGAACTTCCTAAGCATCCTGGTTGACCAGTAGTCACTCCTCCCCACAGCCAACAACATTTCTCACACTCTCCTATCATGAGCCCCTTGGGAAAAAGTATCTTCCTTTGGAGGACATTTTCCTTTTGTTCTTGTTTTTTTTTTTTTTTAGGTTTATTTATTTTGACAGAGAGAGAGAGAGAACGTGCAAGAGAGAAAGAGATTGAAGGAGGGACAGAGAGAGAGGGAGAGAGAGAGAACCCCAAGCAGGCTCTGTGCTATCAGCACAGAGCCCAATGTAAAGCTTGATCCCATGAACGTGAGATCATGACCTGAGCTGAGATCAAGAAGAGTAAGATGCTTAACCGACTGAGCCACCCCAGTGCCCGTTATTATAATATCCCAAGTGAAAATGCCCTTCTCCAGCATTTTAAGAGTCTACAAGTGAAATGCAGGGGTAAGGTGAGTGTTACTTGTACTCTTCTGCCCTGTGGGAGCTTCTCCCTCAAGGACAAGAACCAGGACTTTGTAGCTGTACCCTACCCTCAGCACGGGACCACGTGCACCATAAAGGGCTGCTCGTGATTATTGCGGGAATAGCCAAATGAATGCACAAACTTCTGTTGGGCACACAGATTTTTAATCACTATCAAGGGTTAAACTTTTCTGTTCAGGAGAGTGTTCTTATTTTGCTTACTCTTCCAGAGTGACATCTAGCAATCTTTTAAACAGTTTCTGCCACCTGCTTCTATATTTGTTATCACCCATTTCTTTTCTGTCAGAAATCTTTGTGTTATATTTAACTGAGATCCTAAAAGAAATTTTAACATCTCCTGATCAGCATCTTTTAATTAGCATATTGAGCTTCCCTGAATGCCAGAGAAAATTGCAGTATTCATCGAAGCTACTAATACTGACAGAATTGGAAAACACTAGAATATTAAAACAACTGGTGCAAATCAAAAATCAATTTCCAGAGAACCCTTACAAGATAGGAAAACAAGAAATAATGACCAGGAAAAATTATTTCTGTTCGCTTGAGAGAAATGTCTGAATCTTTAAACAAAATGATTAATTTTTTAGAAACCCATGAGATTTTAATAATGCATATCTACTAATTTGGTAAAGCATGTAATGACATGTGAAGTGCTGAGGACTTTGACACACTGCAAGTAAGAAAACATGTTATTATTACCAAAAAAAAAAAAACCCACAATTTTTTAAGCTAACAAATATTTAAGAGGACAGAAACTAAACAAAACAAAACAAAACAAAAACATGAATGGGATTAAGAGTTTAGACCCATTTAAAAAATTGAAGAATCTCAATTGGTTTTGCCTTTAAAAGTGTAATTTAATTGATACTTGTGTTACCATAAGGACATACCTAGCCTGACTTCCATCTCAATAGAAGAAGTGAAATCAGGAAAAAAAAAAAAAATGGGCTGACATTTTAAGGATTTGTACAAATTTAGGAAAAGAACGTCATCCATATAAATATAAATGAACACTAAAACAGGCTACCTATGTTGGAACATCTATTCCTAAACAGATTTAAAGATGGTCTTAGTCGAATAACCTGAAAGTTTCTCCTGGTAACCGTATTTATTGATGACACAGAATTGATTACTATAAGGGACTTCTGCTAATTGTCTGTGAAGTTCAAGAAATGTTGTGATTGGTATGTAATAAAGCAAAACGACCCCAACAAGAAGTTTAATTCTTCTTCCTTGTCTATACTGGGGGAAAAAAAATCATATAATCTGACCATCAAATAAATGTGCACACCTGGAGGCAATAGAGATTCAAAGGAATTCAGCAAAAGTCTGGACAGCCCTGAACGCTCTTACTTGTTCTGTTTGGCTTCTAGGAGCATCTGTCTTTACTGCACCATTTCTGCATTCCACTTGTCTATCTCACTCTTGTAAGCAAGAAAACAGATCAAAGTATAGAAAAGTTCTTTTCAGGTGCTTGAGAGAGCAAATGTCTGTGTATTTCAAATGATGCCTGCCACAGGAATAAAGCATGCTGAAACACCAGCTATACATGATTGTGCTTCCAAGTCTGAGAATGGTAACCCCCCCAGATTAAGACTAAGCCAGCCAGAAAGTTGAGAAGATGGACTCTGAGAAGCACTCATTATTGGAGAAGAATAGATTTTTTTTCAGACTTATAATCAAGACCAATGGATTGAGACTTGGGACTTGTCAGATTTGACAATAACCCTTTATATTGGAACAAAGGTTCTGCACGTGTCTTACGTGATTCTAGTTAGTGGTTCTCAGAGTATAGACTGGGACTAACAGCATCAAAATCACCCAGCAATTTGTTAGAAATACAAATTCTTGGGCACCATGTTGATCTGCCAGACCAGAAACTCTGGGAGGAAAGCCTAATGATCATTGTTTTAATAAGCCCTCTAGGTGAGTCTAATGCCTGCTAAAGTTTGAGAACCTCTGTTCTAGGGCAATGGCACTCAAGTATTTCTAGAACCATGTTAGTACTCATCCTTAGTCAGAGAATCATAGCACAATAAGTAACCCATTCTAGTCTACTATAAAGAATATTCCAGTTCGGAAATTAGGTGTCATGAAGAACCAAAGGATGCAAGAGAAATGGTTGAAAGGCTGAAACGGATGAAAGGTTCTCTCTGACTTAAAATATTTAAGATGATACAAAAAAAAGTCTCAAAGGGTTGTGACATGATTTACAATTAATATATGATGCTTTTATTATGAAATTTGAGTTTCCATGTCGTATAGCTAATTTGTAAGTATGTGACGGTGTTAGGTAAATCCTGGAATTAAACAAATGACCTGTAACTGTTTTGGGAAAAGACTACATGCTCTAAATCTTAGCTGTATTGGGACACCTGGGTGGCTCAGTCAGTTAAGCATCCCACTTCGGCTCAGGTCATGATCTCACAGTTTGTGAGTTCGAGCCCCGCATCAGGCTCTGTGCTGACAGCTCAGAGCCTGGAGCCTGTTTCAGATTCTGTGTCTCCCTCTCTCTCTGCCCCTCCCCCACTCACACTCTGTCTCCCTCTGTCTCAAAAATAAATAAACATTAAAAAAATTTAAATCTTAACTGTATAATCATGTAATTTTAGCAATTGATACGGAACTTCACTAAATACGAAAGAGCTAACATTTGTTATGTTGTACATTGCCATTGAACGTAGTCGATCATTAACCCTGTTGATTAAAAAGCTATATGTGTTTGTTAAATCAAATACTGACACTAAAAACAAGAGATATGTGTATAGGAAAACAGAGAGAAAAATAGAACATATTCTCTGACCACAACACACTAAAATTAAAAGTAATGGTATTTTTGAATTGAAACTCCATTCACTGAGGAAAAAATAGAGTTATCTTCTTACAAACAACTAGGTCAAGGAAGAACTCAATCTAAATAAATAGAAGTAATTTTATGTGTGTTTATGATAGAATTTGAAGACTATATGAAGGATGGTTTTAAGTAAAATATACACTATAAGGTATATGTAAAATTTGCTTAGGAGAGTGTGGTTCACTCCGCAGCACCTTATTGAAATAAATTATTTCTTCCAGAGGAGCCCAAACCGGAAAACAATGAAAAGATTGATGAGATGTTCTTTGTGTACTTTGATGTCCTGGTCAGAGAAAACAAGCTGCCATTTAAACGTAAACCTCAAAATTCCATTTACAACATGGAAGATGGACTCGCCAAGAGGTAATGGTTCACTGGGGAGTGATTCATGTGTGGAGTGATCCATGGTCAGAAGCAAGGTTCCTGTGTTTCTCCTGAGCCACTTAAGCGTTTCCTATTCTCAGACCTCCAAACTTGGGACCACCTGTTTAAATGAACCACATCTTGCTTTAATTCTTTTGATCCATTTGAGACAGCAACTTCAGAATGCTGAGAATAGAGACCATTTCCTCTCCTTTTATTCCCTACCTAAGGTAGTGCCAAGGACTGTCTCAGTATAGTCATCTTGCTTACAACCCTCTCTCTGTCAATGGTGGGGGTTTCAATGATCCGAACACTCTGGACTCTGCAGCTGTTAAGACTGGCTTGGCAATAAGCACAGATGCAGATTTTTGTCTGTAGCCTGTAGCTACTACTGGGAGGGAAACTATCAGGCTTTGCTGGTGATTCCAGCAAGGAGTAGAATGAGAAAGGTATGTTCTGACCTCTACAGAGGAGAGAAAACTTTACCTCCAGGCTCTTAGGGTCACTGGCTGTACCTAAAAATTAAACTGACAAAGACAGATTAACATGAGAAAAGCACGCAAATGTATTTAAGGTAAGTTTTCAGTAATGTGGGAGCCATCATAAGGAAATGAAGACCTAACAAAAAATGGTTAAGTCTGAGCATTTTTAATCTAGGCTTGATGAAGAGTGGAAGGTCTTGGTAAAATATGCTAGGACAAAAGATATGAGCTAAGGGTATTGAACTGGGCTAAATTAGTAAGGACTGTTGGTTCTGATTCGTCTCAACATCCCTCTGTCTTCTGAGACAAAGTCGCTCCTTTCCTCCCCATACAGGGAGGGCACCTCTCACCAGAGAGTCTTGCAATCTGCTTGGGGAAAAGCAGGAGGTCAGGGAGTCCTTCTTGCTTGGCTGTTTCTCAAATTCCTCTGCTTAAAATATCCAAGATTCCATACTTTGGGGAGGTGTATCCTAATTCCCTTCACCCTTTTGATTACTTTCCTGGGACAAGTATTGAAGTCTGTGCAGGTACATCCTTTTTAAAAATCTTAAACAGGTTTACAGAACGAGACATTTTTCTCTAACTTGTTTATGGACATATTTGTATGAAAGGAACAAGCAGACAGAATTTCAAAACAAAAGAGCAGTTTAGCTTAATTTTTCAGACTGAAGCCTCTGGGGCCAGACCTACTAGGTTCAATCCTGACTCTCACTGGCCTCTCTGCACCTTACTTTTCCCATCTGTGAAGGGGTGAATAATATCTATAGCACAAGGTCATTGCAGCATTAATTGAATTAATATTCACAAAATGCTTAAAGTGATGCTTGATAATTAATTTATCAGTATTTGTTAAATAAATTTAAAGTGGCTTTACACAGACTCTTGGAAGGTCTTGGCTATTTCTCTCTGAGCAGGTAAGGAGTCGAACTGTTACATGAGACACAGTGACTTTAGCAGAGCTTCCTTCCAACCTGACATCTTAGCCCTATTAGATCTAGCAGCAAAAATGAGAAAGAAAAGGTAATGCATGGCAGGCACAAATCTCAGGCCCACCTAGGGGATTTTTCCTGAGATCTTCAATAGACCAAATAGTAATACAGTAAAATCCTATTTCAGTATGGCAAAATTGTAATAAAAATCACTAAACTTTAAGAATTCATAGATCTACGCACAGGCAATTTTATGGTCAAGTGTTCTTATCGTTTAAGAAGTAGAAGGGAAAGGGAAAAAATAATCAAATTAATAATTTAGGAAAAGAAGTACAAGTGGCTTCAGAAAACAGACATAATAATAACCAATTCAGAAATTAAAAAAAGAAAAATACTGGAGCTAATAAATTCAAGTATAACTCTGTAAAGAGAAGGGCAGGAGCAGCACAATTAGAAAAATAAAATATAAACTAGTACAGAAAGTATTTGAAAATTATATACTAAGGATAATTATAGGCAAATGAATGAGGTAATCCCAACAAAATAGGCAATTTTCTGGAAGAAAAACATAAATTACCAAACTGACTTAACAACAAAAAGAAAACCTGACAAGAGCAATACTGGGGAAATTATTGATAGGGTTATTAAAGAATATCCCCCATAGAAGCCTTCAGCCCATTAACCAGGGAATTATTTCAAACATTCAAGGAGCAAAGGATTCCCATGTTGAATATAAACAGTTACTGTATTGAAAAAAGATAGGATAGTATTCACATCATTCAGCGGAATGAATATGTATCTGATACCAGAATTTAATGATGTTAACACTAAAATAAGAATCAGAGACCAACTTCACTTAAGACTATAAATGCAAAAATTCTAGGTAGTATAAAATACTAACAAAGAGAATTCAAAAAGTATTGAAAAAAAAGTTACCAATTCTAAGTAGTTATTATGCAGGATTTTAAAGAGGGCTCAATCTTGAGGAACTTTTTATTATATCCTATTAGTAGGCTAAATAACAAAAACTAAATTGTTTAATAGACACTTAAAAGACACTTAATACTCGTTCCTGTTAATGACATTTTTTAAAAGGAACAAATGGCTACTTCCTTGACATTATTAACAAAATCTCTTCCAAATTAATTGCAACATTATATTTCATGGGGTATATTATAGAATTTTTCCCAAATGGGAGTTACTAAGAAATACCATTCTTTAAAATGTTCTCTAAAATGCAGTTCTAAAAAGGGGGGGGGGGTGGGTGTGAGGATTCCCTGTCCAAGTAATAGTGGAAAACGCCGAGTTGAATAATGTTTAGACATATTTCCGACTACAGGGCTTCTTGAAAATATTAATATGGTGCTGCCAATTACAAATATCAGTGGACTGTCCCCGCTTTTTTTGCTCAGAGCGTAGTCCCTTCAGACCAGTTTGGGAAATGTTTTCCTAGAAAAATTCCTTTACATTCAGATAAATCAAGGATGCCTATTATCCCTATCGCAACTTATATCAGTTTAGAAATTCTGACTGTAAAAGAAGAATGATGCAAAAGCACACAAAATAGTTATGAATATGAAAGACATGTGAAAAATGTAGATTATGTGATATAGTCATTTCACACAATATAATTATCTACAATTATATAATCTATAATAATTCTAGTATGTGTACATTCCTAATAGCAGTAAGACACATAAAGCTTTATGCATGTCCTGGTTGAGAAAAGTGAGCTCTATGAAGAAATATAAAAGTTTATAAAAATAGAAAATATTTTAGTAAATGAACAGACATGAGATATTCCCAATTGAAAAGGCTGAATATTATAATCAAAATCCCATTTGGATTGGCAGAAACTCAAAGGGATGACCCTTAAAGTTCACCTGAAAAATAAAAAGTGAGATGAGGTTTTTCTCAGATGTTGATAGCATGATTTAAATTAGTAAATTCTTTTGGGAAGAAACATGAAAAAGCAGTCAAGAATCCTTAAATAAATCAACCCAGAAATTCCACTTTGGAGTTCTGGCCAAAGAAAATAATAGAAAATCTGGAAGTGTTATACAAGCAAAGATGATCCATATTTCACTATTTATAATGACAAAAATTGGAAAGAGCCTAAGTGGTAACAGCTACCATTTCCAGATCACACATTTACTAAGTACATGGCAGATTTTACAGATAGAAAAACTGAGGCTCAGAGAGGAGAAATAACTTGCCTTTGATCACAGAGCAAAAGTGTAGTTGAGTCTGTATCCAAGCCCAATTTCTGTGCAAAGCCCATGCTCACTTTACCATTCTATGCTGTTACTAAAGCTATAAAAACAAGGGACTACTGAAACAGTGTCTCTCATCTATTCTTCAAAGTATTATAACTCTCACAATTAAGATGTGAAGATTTTATAGTAAAATGGACAGTGTTTACAATGTTGTAAAATGTAAAGAAGCTATAAGCATATATTTACACTGAAGCAAGGAGAAAACTCACATGCCCAGAAAAAAAGACTGGAAGAAAACACCAAATGTTGGCAGTTTTCTGTTAGGGTAATGACTTTCTGGACAATATTTAGTCTCTTGTTTCCAATTTGTCGACAATGCATCATACAAAAGATAAGCTCAAAAGTTCAGAAAGAAACAAGAGCATTTTCACATACAGGGGTAAATTCTGTAAGACAGGAAAAGTGCTGTGTTTAATACAAAGTTTGTTTCACAGCACCTTCCATGTACTTTGCACATGTTATGAACTAAATAAATACGTTGTGATTAGATTGAAGCATATCCACATATTACATTTAGCTTTTTGCAAGAAACTGAATGTTCACCAAATGGCATTGGACAAGAAACAAAAAACCTTATCTGATTGAAATTACAAGGGAGATAGGAAAAATACAGTATACATTTTGAAATTTGGCTTCAGCATCATAATCCATTGATTTTATAATGTCCAGATCAACTAAATGCAACAAACACATAATGTGCTATGCGGTATACTGTCTGAAGTTACTTTGGTCATCACCCAAATTTCAGAGAAGAGGTAAGGGACGTAGAGACACTATCAAAGAAAATTGATTTTTTACAGCTAATAACCTGTGCTTGGTGGCAGAACACAGTATCAAAATCACCATTCTGTGTTGAGATAATTTCACCAGCCTTCCCTGCTGTTCCTCCGACACTCCCACAGATCTCCATCTGCCACCAGCCTCCTCCTGCTCCTAGACGTTCAGATGACCACACAAGTAGGGTTCAAAACGTGACCCAGTAATTTGTATTGCATCTTTGATCTTCAGCTCCTTTTCCACTGTGATACAGAGATTAAAGTCTCAGGAAGGGAAAAGTGGTGACATATCTTTCAGGGAAATTGAATTTTTCCTACTAGAGGTAAGAACACTTAAGAGGACACTTTATCCCCAATACAACATTTCTCCTACTTTAGGAAAACAGTTTGGCCTGGAACAGAAGCGATGTACTCTGGATTCAACTCCCAGCTCTCCTCTCTAGCAAAATTATCTATTACCATATGAATAGTCCTCTCTGGGTTAGATGCAATAACCCCAGCACCATTAAACTCTTGAGAAAGGTCTTAACATCTGGATTAAATTTGCATAAAATGCAGAAGAATTCTTGAACCACAGGCAGCTACTAGCAGGACCCTTTAGTATAAGCATCCCTCAGTATTCACAATAAAGAGAGGACACTCAAAGGGCCAAATGAAATGGCATATGGGCTCTTCATGTTTTCTCCATTCTTTATTTAATCCCCCACTCGTTGCCATTCACTGCACAGCACTGACCAGGCTGAGATTAAAGAGATATAGGGGGAGATAGTCCCCCATTAGAGAGAGAAAGGCATGCATAGAGTACCATATATACAGACCCATGTACCCCAAATTTCTCACTGAGAAAGGTCAGGACATTTCAGCTGTGTATACTAAGATGGGTGGTACTCAAGCCTTTGTATTTTATCTTTGAAAACAAAATGATTCAACAATTTCAACAGCTAACCAATCAACTTTATGCCTGACACTGGACCAAGCAGTGGGGAAATAAAAATGAGCTTAAATGATGTGGTCACTTTATGGTTTTCAGAATTTGGCTAACAACAAGAACAAAAAAATGAAGTGGAGGTTAGACCAAGAGTCAAGGGAGAAACAATGGACTGGGCAGAAGCCAAGAAGATTTTGAATATATTTTGAATATTTTTTGAAGATTCAGGATTATTACAAGGACATTTTTCCATGATTGTCAAGAGAAATATCCTGATAAAAGGAGGAATAAATAACCAAATTTATTAGTGTAAAGTACTTATTATAGACTTCTGTACTTATTAATATTTCTCAAGTTACTCAAGTAGATAATCATTACTTTTAAGCTTCCTATTCAAATAGTATTTGCATTCTCCTTCTTCCTCTCCTTTCTTCCTCTGCTGATCCATGTGTCTTCCCTCAGTTCGCTCCTTCTGCCCCTGGACCAAGACTACCACTCCCTGAAGCTGACATCTTCCACGTGTTGACCTGTTAAGCAGCTCCCATCAAGCATAAGTATCAAATAGACTTAGTCCTCCCAGAAGGTATTGACATCCCAAATTTCCACCAACTCATTATTGACCTCAAGGACAGTAGTCTTTAGAAGTAACCATCCTAAAGCATATGAAATTCAGAGAACCCTGCCATTTAGCCATATTCTCTGAACATCAACCTCTCCATCTCCACACCCAACTTATGAGCTTTATAAGTGGCTTAAATTGGAAATCATGAACCAGTTGGCTTCTAGAAAAAAATCTATAACCCCAAGATTAGCTCAGTGAGAAGTTGGCATCAAAATCAGAATTCTCCACTGCTCTATCTTCCACTTCATTTTTTCAATTTCTTCATTAATGTCAACATTGTTTCTAAATGAATTGAAAAAGCCCTACTCCCCACAAACTATTAATTCAAATTCATATAGAATGTAAAGACTTCCTTTGAAGTCTTCCCAACTTCCTCATTTTTGTTTTTGTCTTTCCTCAAAACCAATGGTACTGGAAGTTAAATTGACTGTTTTTAATTTCAAATCCCAGTACAACTCAAACTGAAGAAAAGAAACTATTAGTACTCAAGTAACCCAGAAGCCACATTTGAAACCAACAGAAAGAGGAAATTACTGTTGTTTGCCTTGTCAAATCTGATTTAATAAGATTTTCCAATACATAAATTAGAGATCATGAAGAGCAAAGGCAGCATGTGAAAGAGATGGATGAGCTTCAAGGTCTGTAATCTGGGCAACACTGCTCTAGAAAATTAAGACAATTTTAAAGGAGCACCAGGAATGGGGTTAAACTTGTTTACAATATAAATATAGATGTAGATATAAATGTATATGCATTCTGCCAATGACCTATATTCTGGAGTTAAAATTGTAATCCAGGAACACTTCCAAATGATCCCTAAAAATAAATGGTAACTTTCATGAGTATTTGTATAATAACTGTGAAGAGAATGAAATGTAATATCTTTGGCAAACTAAGCGGGGATTGTCCCAGCAAAGAAAAATGGCCTCTCTGTGCCTCTTGAGGAGCTCTTGTGTGATTACATATGATTATATACGTGAAAGTAAAGGGTAATATGTAACGTTGTCTCTCAAACCTTGTAATAGGAGCTGCTCTGTTAGAAGATTCTGCGTAACTGGTCCAAAGGTAGCGATAATGTCAGCACAAGAGATAAACAAAGGTGGCTTTAGTCCAGTTAAAAGTTTTTGTTCAAAACTCTGCAATCACACTGATGAGAGGATACAGCTTTATTTATTTTCTCAAAAAGAAAGCATGGATATTACTTTTTCCCCACTTGGGACAAAATGGAAGTGGAATTTGTACACTTTCCATAAGGAATTCCCGACATTTATCTTCTCTTTCTCCATTGGCCATGTTGAGAGCAGGGACTCCGTAGGAAGCATACACCTCCAAGTTTACATGAAGGACTAAGTCAGGCAAAGAAGATGCTTTTAATTAAGAACCAAATGGTACCTGTAATTACTTTCAATGTTATAAATAGGATGAATAGACTGCCTGTGGCTTAAAGTGGAAATCATGAATCAGAGAGATGGTTACCACAAAGTTGATATGAATTTCTGGAGCCATCTAGAGGGGAAAGAAGGAGAATGGGAGGAAGGAACAAAGCACCAGACTCATTTTCTGAGCATCATCGCATGACAAGCACTCTGGTACATGCTTTACACATATTATGTGCTATGATGGCATGCCTCTACAATGCAGTTCCAAAAAGATCGAAAGACCATTCAAGTTTTTAAAAATCAATCTAAATGGAAGAGTATGGTTGCATTAAACTGTAAAAATAAGTATGGGTGAAAAAGGCACTTCTTTTTTTTTTAAGAATTGGTCAAGGTGACTAGTTAATCTACCGATATGTATTTGATAGGCCTAGTATTTGGAAAGACATTATTATTATTACTTTTAAGTATGAAAATGTTGCTATTGCAGTCTGGATTTCTGGGAAAGCACAAGCCTTCTAGTTTGAACCTCTACAGAGGCCATTTGAATTAAAGATCATTGCTACCACATGTATGCATTTCACCTTAACTGACAGATAGGTAGGTATGGAAGAAAAACTGCCTATATAAATATTGTCCACCTACATTTTAAAACTAATAAACATCAACAAAAGCAGTGGTTCTCAAGCATTAGATTTATAGGGGTCCCCTGAGTGTTCATGTACGTGTGTACATCAAAAAGTTCTATTGTGGCAGATCTGCGGCGGGTGGGTGGGGGTGGGGGGGCATTTTTGCAAACACACCATGTGATTCTGATGTAGGTAGCCGGGTCCACACTTTAAAAACACACATCTAGAGTTTAGTGGTTGACATGACAGGATGACACTGGCCATAATTATTCTTATAGCCTGAAGACTGCTTTCCTGATATGGAGTCACCTAGCTTCATGCATTTGTTTGAAATACTGATTGACCCAGTGAAATGAAGGCAGACACAAAGTCCCTGGGAAATAGCATCAAGGTTACTAGGTCAGCTGTAATGAAACCCAAATCATAACAACATAAAATTTGCCTACAGACCCTTCCTACTCATCCCCACTTCAACCTTTCTAACTTTTTCAAAAGAACAGCATCTATATAAACAGCTTTTATGAGAGCCTCCAACTGTGATAAATTATTACTTAGCAATGAACTTGGAATTGCCATGCTCTTTGGGGCTGGTGAGGATTCACGCTATGTCAGGAGGTCAGAAGCTTTCTGCTGCAGCAAGCCACACCTGTACTCACAGTGCATCCTTTCTTGCTTCTTCACTTGGCCGAGACCAGCCGTTCCATAGTATCTTCATTGTTCTTGTTCTTTGTGTCCTGCTTTTCTGGCAGTTTGAAAATCTGTCTCCTAACCCTGCTGATACCTGTGAGCCAAGTAAAAACTTTCATGCTCTACATTTGGCTTTCTTTAGTCCTAAAATTCTACCTCCAAAGTCCCAATTCCACCTCTAAAGACAGGAATAGAAATATCAGGAAGTGCGAACTTCCTGGCAAGCATGTCTGCCACCATTTCAAGAGCCTCCTCCTGCCCTGCTGACTCCTTTCGACAGCGCCAGTCTAGCTTTTCACACTCATGTCTGTGCACTCATGATTCAGTGAGCACGCCCTTCACATCAGCACTAATGGAAAGCAGGCTTGTGCCCTGAGGAGATAATGGACCAGCCCACCTGAAGAAATAAGCCCTCTAAATGCCTGAGGCAAATTGGTACCTGCCCAAGAAACCTCTCAGCAGGTAATGCTGGGGCAGTCCCACCCAGTTAAATCAGACACGGTCCCTGCATTTCTACCCACATTTTTTTCACCATTCTTAAACTTCAGAGAAGTGGAATGCATTCCAGCTAAGCTTATCTGGAAACTCTTGACTTTCATCTTTGTGGAAAGAAAAGGATTTTGAAAAGAAAATTTAAATGAAACTTCAAACCTCATTAACCATCCCTCCAGGGGTAGGCTACTGGCAATGAATCACAAGACTACCCTGCCTAATGGGAAACGTAAGCTGACTCTGGACTTGAAATCTTAGAGCCAACGTGGGCTGTGCAGCCCCTGCTTTAGGTGAGAGGTGCTGGAGCCGACAGCCCGTGAGTGGGTTCCTCTGTTGTATCCAAAAGACACATTTAATGGGCAGGAGGAAAACTTGTTTTTATCACTCTGCCAATTCTTTCTTCAAGATTTATTGGTATTTATCAAGCGTTTCCATTTTATGTAAGTAAAAATGCATTAATGAGGAAATAAAGTCTTTCTTCACTTGACTTTCTGCACCGCATGAATTTCTGTGACCTCCAACTTTCCAGTGAATTGCAGCAATGTTGAGGCAGGCCAAAGAGTCAAGAAAACCAAGTCTTGATTAGGTTAAAAACTCAGGCACAGAGATGTAAGGAAGGACAATAACCATATTATAAATGTGCATAGTATTTCTTCGTTTTTTTTCTTTTCAGAGAAACTCCACATCTATTATCCTTCTCAGTGCAAGCATTACCCTTTCTGCCCTGAAATAGTTTTCGGGTATTAAAGTGCAATTGTAATTGGTTCTATAGGACAGGCTAAAAAGAGCAAACGCCAGTGTGCTGTCTAGTAATATTTCTCTCTTTTAAACCAGATATAACAACAGTCTTCATGGGCTTATTGGGAGAATACACAGCGATAATTCTCCCTTTCTTTCCACAATTACCAACACCCAGTTTCTGCAACCACAGTTTTCTATCTTCTGTTTTCACCAGCTTGTCCTGCAAACAGCCTATCTTTTCCCAGTCCAACTTCCCAGCTGTGCCCCATGTCCTCTTTGTCATCAACGTTCACATTGACTTTCCAAACACTTGCTCCCTAACAGTAAATGGCTTTGCTGGATTTTTACAATCATGGCAGACACATGGATTTGGGATAAACAGAATAACTAGAATAATAACTATTACTATTTTTTAAACACTTTAAGTGTGCAAGCTACGTGCCAGGCACTTATAACTACTGGTAAAGTAACCACACATAAAAGCAGGTATGACACACATTTCTTAACTGATAAAACTACAGAGAGGTTCAGTGACTTGCCCAGCTTCATACTGTTGGTAATCAAAAACTGAGAGATTCAAAATCAGGTCTGTTAACAATGCCCATATTCTGAACCATTACACACAGTCTCACAAATGGACAGAGGAGTCCCCCTCTTCTCATTTGCAACAAATCTTCTCTGACTTGACATTACTAGCAAGGAAGAAAACACACATAGCATGGTATTTAACAAGTTTTGTTTGTTTGTTTTTAACCATGGCCATGATTACCGTGGCTGCTAGTGCTGCTGCTAACACATCTCTTAATCACTCAAATGCTGTTAATGTTTTTGTTAATTTCATGTTTTATAAACAATAATATTCAGTAACACTCTTTTAGCACAATTAAATGTGCCTATGCAAACACTCAACGAATATCTGTTTTAGAGATTCTTAAGAATAATGACTAATATCATTTCTTATTAGTGTCCCATTGATATAAAAGTGGTGAACCTTTCCATAGAAAGCATTCATTATAGATGCCTACCATTTGATTTTGACATTTTTACTGCATGCATTTTGTTGCTGTTGTGCTTTGAAAGTTGATTCTCACCCCCCACATCACCCCTACTCTGGTACCCAGACAGTGTTTTGCCCACAGTGGAAGTTCAGCAAATATTTGATTTGACTGGAACCATTAGAGATATATTCATTCTCTAAAACATATAGCAGAGTGAAATAATCTATCCAGTGAGCTGTTAATCTGCTACACTATCAATTAAGGGCACAGCCATCCATAACAGCAACCATTAAAGACTATTAAGTCATTTATCTTAAAGTCTGTAGCAGATTTCTGTTGCAGACTTGGACAGCTTAAAGCATCTGCAATATGAGTGAATAGGTCAATAATCCATACATTAAATGGTCACTAAGTACTAAAACTCTTAGAAATGATAGGCCACTAGGGCTAAGACAGTTTCATTTATGGATATAAAATTCACTTTCAAAAGTCTCTAGATATTAATTTCCATGATAGACCACTCAAGATGTACTGAGAAAGGCATGTTTACATTCATTTATTCAACAAGTGTGTATGAAGCACCAGCCATAGCAATGGGATACAACTCATGAAAGATACAACAATGTTGTCGTTAAAAAGCTTACCACCTAGTTGAAGTCTTATCTAAAGTCTTATGTGAAGTCTTATAATATTATAACAATTATAAATCCCTACTGTAAATGCACAGCATGGTTGGAAAGAAAGCCTATTATATTGAAGGAAGTTAATGTATCATCTGAGCTGAGTTTGGCTTGGTGACAAAGAACCACAAAGACTTTAAGGAGCAAAGGATATAGGGGCACCTGGGTGGCTCACTCCGTTAAGCATCTAACTCTTTTCAGCTCAGGTCATGATCTCACAGTTAGTGAGTTCAAGCCCCACATCAGGCTCTGTGCTGCCAGAACAGAGTCTTCTTAGGCTTCTCTCTCTCCCTCTCTCTCTGTCCCATCCTCTCTCTCTCTCTTTCAAAATATATAAATATACACTTTAAAAATTTTTTAAAAAGGACCAAAGGATATAGAAACTCACCTGAAATAAGGGGATTACACAGAGCAGTAGAAGATGCATGGTGTCTCCTCACAGTTTCCCAAGACCGCTCCAAGTACCCAAAAATGGTGTATAGCTACCAGTGACATTTTACAAGCAAGTTGGGGAAACATCAGTTCCATATTGCTTAATTTTGCATTGTACCATGGTCCTTTTATACTTAAAGCCTTATATACCTACACAGAAATAATTTGCTATTTAAGGGAACATTTACAGACATCATAACTTTCCCACTTCTCATGCCAATCTCAATATTAGTAAAAATAACCCCTTAGGTGGGGTGATTAACGATCAAGTTCATTCATTCCCCTGACTCTGCCTCCAGCTATGTGGCATCTAAGAATGCCTGTATCCCCACATTGAGCTAGTTAGTAGCAAGTGTCATTAGAAATTTAAATTAAGAAACTAAGAAAGAATATAGATCAAAAAGATCTGGTGGATAAATGAGTAGAATAGTGAATACAAGAGAGCAGGATTGTGGAATGCTTTGCATTCTTGCAAAGCACAAAGATATGGAAAGCTAAGGTACATACTTATTAAAATCTGACCAAGTATAAAAGAAATTCAGGCAAAGGATGAACTCTGGACTTCCTATTCTAGCAATATGGCAGATAAATATACTAAAAATTCCTTTATAAATGAAACATCTAGAAATACTGGATGAAATATAATGAACACCCTTTGAAATGTTAGCTGAGATCATAAAATATAAAGGAAATACCTAGGGACTGGTGAAAAAAAAGAAAAGATAACTGAAAACCAGTATAGTAATGTAAGGTGAGATTTGGCTTCCTTGGGCATTCGTTCTTATCCATGACCTAATTTCAGGTTTAGATTTGCATTTAACAACAACCTCTAGGGAAATAGGACCAAAGCACAAACTAGTCCTAATAGCAATAGTACTATTCAGTACTACACTGAATAGTAAGACTCCTTCACGAGGCCTGGACCCTTGAAAAACTATACTCCTACTGAAGAAGTTGACATTATCTGAAAGATAAAGTTAAAGAAATTGCTCCACATGCAACACAAAGAAATACAAATTATGAAAGAGAAATTAAGAGACATGTTGAATAGAATGAGAATCTCCAACATATGTCAAGCTGGATTTCTAGAAGAAAATAATGAGAATGAGAAAGAGGGAATATTTGTGGAAACCATGACTGAGAGTCTCCAAAACTGAATTTGAAGATAAATGAATCCTAAGACTTAGTTAATGGCAACAATGGAAAACAAAATACTGACTCTTATGGACTGAATGTTTGTGCTGCCACTTCTGAAATTGTATGTTGAAATCCTAACCCCCAGTGTGATGGTATTTGGAGGTGAGCCCTTTGAAAGATGATTGAGTCATTAGGTCTCACCCCTTCCATCATATGAAGATACAATAAAACAATAGTCTGCAAGCCAGATGAGGATCCTCACCAGAACTCAACCATACTGTCATCTTGAAATCACTGAGATTTCCAGACTCCAGAACTATGAGAAATAAATTTCCAACAAAAATTTAAATGCATTATAAACCATCCAGGCTAAACTCAGACAGTGACATAATAGCACTAAGCATCCAGAGAAAATAACTGTCTGCCCAGAATTGTGTACATAGCTAAAAAGAACAAGAGAAAATTAGAACTGACTAGCAACAGAGTACCATTAAAAGAACTTGTAAAAGACACACTTCAGGAAGAAGAAGCATGATATCAGGAGCAAAGTCTGAGATGCTAGGAGTAGTGAATAAAGAATCCAGCAAGTATATGGATGGATCTAAACAGATTATTTAAAACAATTGATTTGAGGAATATAAAACCAGATAAGTACTAAAATTCTGGATAACAATAACATAGAAGATGGGAAGGGTATAATCATGTTTAAAGAATTCTAAAGTTATTTAATGTTCAAGAAGGAAGTAGAGATATTACATTTAAACTTTGGCAAATTAAGTGGACATATTAAAATTTTATGAGTAATTACTCAAAATAGTGAACTTCCAAAGCAGTGGGGATAAGGAATGAAACAAACAAACAAACAAACAAACACCTCAAAGGATTCAAAAGTGGCAGAAAAAGATAAACTACGAAGCAAAAAGAGGAAACAAATTAAAAATATAAGTAATAATAAATGTAAATGGCCTAACCTGTTCAGTTAATAGGCAGAAATTATATGCATTAAAAAATAAATACAGCTTAAGGCTTTGGACAAAAATCACATAAAACATAGGGACTCAGAAATATTTAAAATAAAAGGCAAGAAAAAAGAATTTATCACTCAAATATCAGCCAGAAGAAAGGTAGATTAATACCAGAAAAAAAAATTAAATAAAAAATTTTAGGGATAAGGGAAAGTTACTTTATAATAATAAAAGTTTTGATTCACAAGGAAGATTTATCAATTCTAAATTTATAAGCACCTAATCTTAACATGTATGTATGAGGCAAAAAAAATTAGACAAAACCGTAATAAGAAATTGACAATCCACCACAACAGTGGAAAATTTTAATATACCTTTCTCAGAAATTGATAGATAAAGCAGACAGAAAATGAGTAAGGTGATAGAAGATTGGAAAAAACTATACACAAGCTTGGTTTAACTGACATGCATAGAACTCTGCATACAATAATTCAAAACTAAAGATATTTTATGATAATCAACCACATAATGTGCCAAAAGCAAATCTTACCAAATAATAAAGTCTGTGTTCTCCAGCCACAGTGCAACTAAATTAAAATCAATAGTTATCAATCAATAACTATAGAGACAGAAATCAGATCAGTTATTGCTAGAAGCTAGGGGATAGAAGATTGATCACAAAGAGGCATAAGGGAATTTTGTGGGGTAACGGAAATAAGCTATATTTGATTTGGTAATGGATTCATGACTGTATGTATTTGTCAAAACTCATCAAACTATACACCTCCTAAAGTGGGTAAATTCTGTTTGGGGTCAATGGTAAAATACTCCTATTTTACCATCTTGCTGATGTCACTTTACTCAAAATATCTTTATAATACAAAATAATGGTCTATAATTTTCTCATCTCAGTTATAAACCTAGAAAGAAAAGTAAAAAAATAAATAAATTATTAGCCAACAAATCCAAATACTTTGGTTATTTTTTTGTTTAATCATTGCCAAGTTGGGTTTATTCTGGAAATAGCAGGCTAATGATTTAACACACCCATTTTTGCTATGAACATACATCTTTTGGAACCTTCACTTTTTCTGAGCAGTACTCAAGGAAAACTCTTCCAGAGATTTTTTTTAAATAAAAATCATTATAATTTATGTTTTCTTGTTATAAAATAATATGTTTATTTTAGAACAATTATAAAGTTTAGATAAGCTAGTTACACAATAATCTCACCACTCACAGGAAACAATTTAAGCTGCTGTATAACCTTCCACATCTCTTCCCTGTTTAATTGTTCACCTATTTCCTGCTTAATTTTAACTATTTTTAAAACAAATTTTTTTAATGTTTATTTATTTTTGAAAGAGAGACAGAGAACGAGCGGGGGAGGGGCAGAGAGAGAGGGAGACACAGAATCCAAAGCAGGCTCCAGGCCCTAAGCTGGCGGCACAGAGCCTGACGCTGGGCTCAAACTCATGAATCTCAAGATCATGACCTGAGCCAAAGTCAGAGGCTTAACCGACTGAGCCACCCAGATGCCCTTTAACTACTTTTTAAAAACAAACTCTGAAATGACCCAAATGATCCATTGATTTGGCATCATATATATTTATGCTATATCTACACTTTATCCCTAGAACATAAGAAAATAATCCCATACCAATAATACAGTCACACAGATTCCCATACTCAGAATGTCACTGTCTTGAAATTCTTACTAATTTTATCTCTGAATTTTGTCAATGAAGGCTGATGAGACAATGGAGCATGTACTGGGGCCTCCTACCACACTCTGCCTCTTCAACTTCCCAGAAGGGATCCTCAGCTGAATGCTCCCTGCCCCCCACCTAGCAAATGCAGCTGCCCTCTGGCCCCAGCCCTCAGGGAGAGCTGCAGTTGGACAATTAGCACCAAGTTGCAGGATAGGGCACAGGAGAAGTGGGAGAGTCTGCACTTACCCTCCAAGTATCTCTGTGCCTGAGGGAGCACATTAAATAGCAAATTAAAAAATAAGAGCCTGCAAAAGAAAGAAAAATCCATGTTCTTGCTGTCTGAAAAGAGGTCTACATTTTAATATTGTTGTAGACCCCACAAATCATGTAGTCTGTCCTGTTTACCTTATGTACCCACCCTCTGGCCACTCTCATGGCCACGTCCGAAGTGCCAACTATCCTAAATTTTATTTCATGTTCAAACAAGTCAACCTCATGCTTTTCCTTGCTTCTCCACACATCATTCCATCTGCTTCAATATCCCTCCTAGGTAAAAGAATTTTACTCCAACTATTGCCACACCAGGGCTACATGACGTATTCCTGCTGCATACTTGAACAGTGTTGTCTTTTTCCCTGTCCAAGTGTTAATACAATATACTGTAATGGCTTATTTGTCTCTCTTGCTGCTGCTGTTGACTGTAGGCTCTGGGAGGGCAGGAACTGTGGTTGTTTTTTCCCAGACAACCAGAACAGGCTGATGAATGAGCCTTACATTTCTACAGCACGATCTGATTTTCCCAGAACTTGAATCTTTTATCTAATTTCCTCAAACACACACACACACACACACACACACACACACACACACGCACACACCTCTTCAATAGGGTTACATCATGGTTTTTACCTTACAGATGAAGTAAAGAAGCTATGGTGAAGTTAAATGATTTGCCTAAGGCCACATAGGCTGTGGCATTATAAAAATAAAAACAAAAACTAACATTTGCTAAGCGTCCAATATAGGCCTGGCTCTGTTAAAAGAACATTCTAAGTATGAAATCACTTCATACTCATCACCATCCTGTTTTGGTAGGTATATGATTAAACTACTTTGTAAGGAGGAAATTGTGAGCAATTAAGTAACTCATCCAAGGCTACAAAACCATTAAGACCTGGAACCAAACTGATGGCTTGCCATTTGGCTACAGAACTGCACTATTTCCCAACATGCCACACTGCCTCTTTCATGGAATTGAACATAAGCTGTAGCTTCTGTTCTCAAAGGGTTAAATCAAGTATAGAAAGAAGATATAAATATACACACTCTGTGCCACATATATAATATATGTAAATAATATCTTTTGCCTAAATTAGATCATAGATAGTCAATGCTCTGGAAATGGAGAGGTTTACTCTATTTTGTGCCTGGAACCTCCATGAGTGCAGAGACCACATCTGGCTTGCTCACTATTACATTTCTAGGGCCTCGTAAAAAAAAATGACATGTAGAAGGAACTTAATAGTCATTGGTTGAGTAAATTAAAAGAAATAAAATGCCTGTTACCTCAAGTGCTAGAAAAAAAAAAAGCCCACGGAGGAGAGAGAACTTAGGCTACTTTGAAGACTGACAATAACTTGGATAAGTGATGAGATGATAGGAGAGCATTTCAGGTGATGAAAACACAGTGAGAAAAAACACATGAGGACAGAAGCATGCTTGGGTAGGTTGCCAACAGACAATTGGAAATGAAATGACAGATTCTTTGGGAGGACCAGTAGGAATATAGGTTGAAGAGGCAGTTGGGGCCCAATGATGCAGGGGACATGTCAGAATAAGAAAGTTGGACTTTATTCTCCAGGCTCTGGGGCATCTTTAAGTTTTTTTGAGTACAAGAATAGTGTAATCCAGGGGCATTTTCAAAAGATTAATATGACAGCTGTATGGGGGATAAATAAAATAGGGATAAGAGCAAATACAGGAAGACAAAGAGATTTTTATAATTGTGAAGGACTGAAGCAACAGAAACCTAAACATGGGGTGGTGGGGAGAGCCGAGCTAAGGAAAGGCTCAGATTTATGAAGCATTATGAAGGAATCGCAGGACTTGATTAATGAACAGCAATGTGCTACTATTTCACTAGGATGTAAACACAATAAAGGGATAGGAGGGGTGAGGAAAGTCAATCCGGAAATTACCAATCATATTTTTAAATGTAACAATATTACTAATGAGAAAAAAAATATTTTAATCTACAAACCCAACCCCTGGCAATAATCTTCTCCTAACTACACATTAGCACATCTTTTCAAATATATCTGTTGGATAGAACACTTCCTTCTCTCCCCAGGAATATCACTATCAGCTGCCTCTGCAAGGAATGCATGAGTCTAAATTATGTTGTTAAGAAGCTGCTGTTAGCTGCTAACAAATCAAATAGGGTGGATGGCCACCTTATCGTACCTCTTTGTCTGTAATTGTAGGTATGATTGCTGCTGTGGTGCTCCAGGTAAATAGCAAACTACAAAATAAAAATGGTCTCTTAATTTAATATAGAACCAGGGTCCCTTAGTACAAAGATGTCAATCTGATTTTTAGACATTGCAATAAGATACTGTTAGCATAGCAATATGTAATTTGTGAATGATTAGCCTTCTGAATAATAAAAAAAAAGTGGCAGCCAATGTTATGTTAAATTGCCACCTAATTTTTTGGCAAGATACTTTTAATCTTATTTCAACTTCCTAAGTATATGCCCGCATTATATAGATGATGCTAGAATTAGAATTTAACAATGTTATTTTAATTTCTTATTAATTAATGAATGAATGAATTTTGAGAGAGAGAGAGAGAGAGAGAGAGAGAGAGAATACATGTGCAAGCAAGGGAGGGGCAGAGAGAGGTGGGGAGAGAGAGAGAATCCCAGGCAAGCTCCACACTGTCAGCCAGGAGCCCCAGGTGGGGCTCAAACTCACAAACCGTGAATTCATGACCTAAACTGAAATCGAGTTAGACGCTTACCCAACTGAGCCACCCAGCCGCCCCAGTGTTATTCTAATTTCTAATCTGATTTTATTATATTCTAATGGATTTCAATCACATTTCCTTTTAAAATAAATAAGATGGGGCCCACCCACCAGCATGCACATGGATTACAAATACTTAATAAATTTCCTTTAATGCACCAACCCTCATACAAACCAAATATTATTTCCACCCCAAAGAAATGTTTTCCACTCCATCCTGAAGACATAGTACCAAAATAATGTAAATACGAAAGCTTACTATTTTAAGGCACTGTTGTGTAAGATTAGAGCATGTGGGGGAGGCTGCAGAAGGAAGAGTTTTAATGGTGTTAATATAAAAGACCTACATAAATATATATATTTAAATACATATATTTAAAATCCTTTAGTTGTCACAACATGGAGAAATTAGCCACCTCAATAAGAGGATGCTGACCTTTGCAAAAACAGGAAGGATCTTACAGGGAGCTTGGTTTAGAGACACAGAGATGAAGCAACCATTCACAAGTGTAACAAGAATTCAGAGACTGAGCATGTGTCAAAGACAAGACTTATTAATATGCATCCATGTTCTCACCCACCCAATCTTTAAAAATAAATACATAAATCTGTATTCTCCCATTCAGTTTCTCCCCCATCCTAATCTCCTAAGGACTTAAAGTGGTCTCTTTGCCAGACTGGTTATTCTGAGTTACTCTGGAAAGTAGGTATAGCAGAGAAGCTTAAAAGAACCCAGTGCTCAGAAGGGCCCCATGCTTGGCTTAACGCTCTGCTGTAGCCATCTGGAAATTTTAATAATTTTTGAACAAGACCTCACTTTTTCATTTTGCACGGAGTCTTACAAAGTATGTACCTGGTCATAATTGCACGACCAGGGTCCTGGAGGGTGGAAGATCCATAATCAGCAGCATTTAGCACGTGGCACACAAACAAACTAGGTAGGATGATCCACACTCAGCAGATATCAGTGGCCAGCTAGTCAGGTCAAGGGAAATTTCCAGGAAAGCCTCAGAAGACACCAGATAGTGGGCCCCTGAGGCCCTGAGGCCACTTCCACCTTCTACCACACCTTCCACTATACTCAGAACCCCCTTTGGAAAGTAGGGTGGACCTTTGGTAGGGGAGAAACAACAGTAATAAAGAATTTGAGCTCTTTTTTTTTGAGTTAATTTATTTGAGAGAGAGAAACAGCTCGAGAGAGAGTACAAGCAAGGGAGGGGCAGAGAGAGGAAGAGAGAGAATCCCAAGCAGGCTCTGCCCTGTCAGCACAGATCCCAAAGTGGGGCTGGATTCCACAAACTGTGAGATGATGACCTGAGCCAAAATCAAGACTTAGAAACTTAACCAACTGAGCCACCCAGGTACCCCAAGAGTTTGAACTTTAAATTAGTTGAAGATTTATCAAAAATATGAAACCAAGATTTCTTTATAAATTTTAAGTTTTCCCATCATTTTCAGGTATAGAGCTCAAAAGCAAAGGAACATCCAGTGATAGAAAATAAAATTTTTCTTATTTTTTCCCCATCTAAATCATCATATATAAACTTTGACACTTCTACAGGAAGAAAGTAGTACATGCTCAGAAAATGAGCTATTTCAGGTTCAAGGACTTGCCTCAACACACATGAATTGTTAGAGTAGGCAGTTAGTTAGGTTCTAACAGGATGCCTAGAGATCAGCAAAGAGGAAGTTCATGGCCAACTATGAGGAAATCACAGGCCTGTCCTGGCAGCACTCCAAAACAAAACCACAAGAAACCAGATCAAACCAGACAGGCCCAAGATGGCTGACAAAGTAGGCCAAAGTTCACATTATTCCTTTATTATACTATATTAACATACTAAAATCTCTTCCCTAAGAGTGCTGCAACAGGAAACCCCTGACCAAATAAGGAATGAAAAGCGTAATCCACATTCCTGAAAGAGACCACTCTGTTTCCAAGAAATGCCTTCCTCAAGTAATGAATAGTCTACCCTTTTGTTAACAACTGCCAACAAAAGATAGAAACCCAAACCCCAGTGGGCACTGCTCTCACTTGAGTTCACCCACTCACGTCTTGAGAGAATACTTTCACTTTGATAAACTTTCCTGCTTATGCTGGTCATCCACTGTGCTGTGTCTGTCCTTGAATTCTTTCTCATGGTGAGACCAAGAGCTTCCCACTATATCTACCCCAGGTAGAGACCTCGGGGTCCAAGACCTCCCCAGTCCCCCTGGTAACAGATTCATATCCATGAATATTTAGGTGTTTATGCCATAGTTTGAGACTCTATTTTGTTAAGCATTCTGAATAAATGATGGTCAGAATACTGGTTTTGGGATTGGGGAGGGATACCATGTCCTCTTTAAGCAATCATCTGGACATGTAACCCTGAAATAGGTGTCTGTAAGGATGCTTGGCAGTAAAATATGACAATCTAGAAAATATATAAAATATACATTCCAGAGCAGATTTTAGACATATACCAGATGGCTTGTCATTGTTTTTTTTCCCCAGAGTTCCTTATAAAAACATGAAATATTTTGCTTCTCTTTAGATCAAGCCTACTCAAGCACAACAGATGATAGGATTTCCCACTTAAGAAAATGCTTCATTACTTCAAAAAAATATAGATGGCTATAAAATGAAGAGGCAAACTCACTGGTATTACTCTTCCCCATCTGTTTCTCCCTCATACACACCCTTTCTTCACCAAAAAGTTCCCTGACCACTTATCCCTTATCTTTAGGTTAGTCTATTTGGTGGCCTCTGCACTCTATTTTACTAAATTAGAAAAGAAGGTCATGGTAAAGAACACGGAAAGCTCTGACAGAAAGTCATCTATCTACAGTTTACTTGGGAGTTCAAGGCCAAGAGTAATTGAGATTGATTTCCCCCAAATGGGTAATGTGTGTTAAGCCCATAGGGTAGCACTTAGCATATAATAGGTGATCAGAGTGTCAGTCACTTCCATTATTTTGCTCCAATCAGAAAAGGATCATTTTGCCAGCAAGATCTGTGCTGAGACCTCAGTTCTCTCTCTGCTGCCCTTTTGGGGAATCCAACCTGAACCAGGCTTCTTAAGACAGCTGGTCAAGTATGCCTAAGAATATCTGGAGCAAGGATTTACTTGAAAAGATCATTTGATTATAAAGCGATTAGAGTTTGTTGTCATGGTTTTATGGTAAATATCACCTTATATTTTATTAAAGCTTCTCAATTTTTGTATCTATATAAAAGCACCATGAAGGCATAGACCATGCCTATTTGGTTCATTATCACATCTCTGCATCTAAGATAACACATAGTAGGCACTTAATAAATCTGTGTTAAGTGAATAGGCAGATCAAGCAAAATGTAAATGGTGACATTTAAAATCACATAGCCCAATTCCTTTTAGAGTGGCCCAGAGAGTTACCCAAGGTCAATAGAATATGGAGCTAACCCTAAAAGTAATGGATTTCTATGTCCCACTGCACAGATCCCTGAATTATTAGCACTTTCTCCAACTGAAATAACATGCACATAATTTTCTTCCCAATTATTCTGGCTGAGGGATATACAAAAGGTTTCAGTGGGTGGAAGATTTATAGCACAGCTTCTGGGAAAGCCTAGAAGCACCATGGGGCAACTGCAAAAGGTCTTATGGTAATTAAATCAAGAAACCAAGAGACCCCTGGAGGCCTGCACAGTAGGCGCAGGGACTGCCCTCCTGGAGGAAGGCACTTTTGCTGACGTCCATTATATAAAAGATCCTTAGGCAAGCAAGAATGAAAGCAAATATAAGAAAGGAAAAATGCCCAGGGTTTCCTATTGTTTCCAATGTTCTCATACACACCGACCTCTAACATACCCTTCAGCTCCACCGAAATATTTCCCTCTCCTATTGAAGCTGGGTGGATAATTCACATCCTAAAATTCAGATATACTACCAAAAAAAAAAAAAATACAACTTCCTTTGTAATCCCTCTAACTGAACTAAATCTCTTGTGAACACCTCCGTTTCACTGGGAATTGGGAGAAGGGGGAAGGTGGAAATAGAAATGATTGAAGAAGTAATTTTAAACTAATGAATTCAATACTTCTCTGTCTTCTAAGTTGATTTAAAAGAATTACTTAAAACTTTATTTGGAAAAATACTCAGTCTGCCAAATTTTTCTTATGACACCCCACATTTTTGATGGAAAGATGGCATGTGGGTATAAAGAGTAAATTATTAAGTCCTCAGTATGATGGGGCTGGGGTAAGCCTAGATCCACAGAGGGTCCTGAGAGTTCTATCACTAGGGCAGCCCTGGGCCATGAGGTCCTGTGTTGTGACCGCTGTGGAGGGAGGGAGGAGACACTGTGCTAGAGAAGTAGCTGGAGTCCCTGATCAAAGTTACTCATCTCTGGTTGAGAAAGGCCCCCTGATGCCTGCTGGCCCATTCTACATCTATGTTTCCCCAATAGAGCCCATGGGAACTTTGAAATCTGTATCTCACCCACTGGCTTTGGAAATGGAGAAGTGCCAGATTCATCTTAACCCATAGCTAAATCACATCCTGCCACCAATAGCATCAACTTCAGTCTATTCCTACTCATACAGGTTGGCTGCCTCCCCAGGCTACTCCCAAGGAAATGGGACACTTTCCCCTTCCCAGTATCAAGAGTGTTCTCTTCTGTTTTCTAATTGGTGAGGACATCCTGAAAGGCCAAATCCCCCTTCTCTACCCTATGGATGTATTTGTTCTAGAAGGTATCTGCCTTTACCTACTGTAGGGAATCATGACTGAGGGGGAATGAAAATACATTGGTTTATATTTCTAAAAATCTATATCCATTTAACTATAATCTCAGAGAGTTCAAAAGGATACAGGTTTTACTCCTATGATTTGGGTCAGACATTGTTCAAAGATGAAGCTACTATATATTAGAAAACTCAAAAATAAGTAACATAATATAACATAGTAAAAAATCTTACTCAATGTAGTACAGTGAACTCTATTTAACATCCCTAAGTCATAACTAAGCCTTGATTTCTTTAACCGTAAAATGTAGATAATAACACCTGCTCTGCCTACTTCACCTGGGTATAAGGAAAAGAGCTGGAAAGACATAAAGTTTAAAGAAATGAAACGTAGGATAGGAAATCCATAAAACAAGGTTTTATCCTTGAGCCCCACCTCTATGACATAATGGGAATGCACTAAACATACAGCAAGAAAAGCCTGACCAAACATCCTCTGACAGCCTCTGAAGGATCAAGCAGCAATGTCCCATCACACAACATAAAGCTTGCTGGGGTATATAAAGGTGCTATTGTTGAAGCAGATTTTATACATATTCTTTCTCTTCTATTCATAGAAAAAGCCACATTTACATGAGTGTGGTTGGAAAGATTTGCTGTAGAGCAGCAATTTTATGGAAACGTGTGTGTGGGAAAGGTTTGATTGAAGTGCATATAGCAATCCTTTAAGACTGATTTAATAGAGAGAAATGCCTGCCAGCATCTGGAGCTCTGCACTGGAGTAGCTCAGAGCCACAGATGCTACAAATATTTCAGGAGCCTTCTGCTGGCTAGAAATTGGCCACATTTTGAATCAAATCATTCTGCCGAGCAGGATTATTCCGTAGTAGTTCTCCCAGCATCTGGAACACTTTGCCAAGAATGAGTGTATTTTTGTGAACCCAAATCCACAGCAAGGTATATGGGGGAGGACCTCCCCCAAAAGATGAGCAGGAAGACAGAAAGGCTGAGAAACACAGGTGGCACAACGTCCAGCCTAGAATGGATCTTCTTCCAGATGCTCGGCTCTGCCTTGTTCCGAGGATTGCTGCAGGATCTATACACCCTAACCCCAACTTCCATGTATCCAAAGAGTAAACTGACATCTAAAATGTCAGCTATAGGTTTCTGTCATGTTTAGAGAAGCAGAATCCTCTTAAAAATGAGAAAAGTGTGAGAATTTAAAAATAACTCTTCAGTTAGCTGTGGCTTTCTAATACCTTCTAACTCACCAGAACCAGTTGCTCCTGATGAACATAAGCTGTGGCCTGTGCTTCTGGTTCGTGAGCTTCTTTCCCACATATTGCCTTACGTGATCCTCTCAAAAATCCTGGCATAACAGCAATGCAGGCATCACTATCCCAAATGGAGAGAAGGATCCAGAGATAATATGCAGAAAACGTATTTTCCAGGGGTGCCTGGGTGTCTCAGAGTCAGTTACACCTCCGATGTCAGCTCAGGTCATGATCTCGCTGTCTGTGGGTTCAAGCCCCACATCGGGCTATGGGTTGACAGCTCAGAGCCTGAAGCCTGCTTCAGACTCTGTGTCTGCCTCTCTCTCTCTGCCCCCACCCCGACCCATACTCTCTCTCCATCTCTCAAAAATGAATGAATATTAAAAAAATTTTTTAAAAGACAGAAAAAAAAGAAAACATACTCATCTGGCAAGGAGAAGGAAGAGCCATGATGAAAACCCAGATCTTCAAAGTCTCAGATGAATCCCTTTGCCTTTTCCCATGACTTCTCAATCATAGATGTTTTAAAGTTTATTACAGAATATGACAGGCAGTTGTGCTTCTTTCAGCTATAATCCTTGCAATTGATAAGTTTTCTTATACTACTTTTAAAAGTTAGATATTTCAGGGGCACCTGGGTGGCTCAGTCAGTTAGGTGTCTGACTTCGGCTCCGGTCATGATCTCACAGTTCATGGGTTTGAGCCCTGCATCTGGATCTATGTTGATGGCTCAGAGCCTGGAGCCTGCTTTGGATTCTGTGTCTCCCTCTCTCTCTCGTCCCCTCTCCTGCTCGTGTTCTGTGTGTGTGTCTCTCTCTCTCATTCTCTCTCCCTCAAAAAATAAATAAACATTAAAAAAAGAAGTTATATATTTTAAACTGAAAAATCAAGGTTCTCCCCTACCCTATTTCTCTGTTCATATGATTCCTTGCCAACCCCAGGGAAGATGAGCAGCCGTCATTTTTCTCCCTGTTTAAAGGGTTCAGAGCTATCCGTTATTTTCATCTCTCCACACAAGATGCAGGTACAGATACAAATTGGGATGCCAAAATAGTATTGATTAGCTTTTACCAAATAAAATTTATAATTTATGAAAATATGGGATTCCATCCAACATCTGAAAAGAATAGAAGAAAAAAGAAACGTGTGGGGGGCACCTGGGTGGCTCAGTCAGTTAGGCATCCGACTTCGGCTCAGGTCATGATTTCGCGGTTTGTGTGTTCAAGCACCACTACAACTGGCCAAGGAAACTAAATTAGCTTTAGAAAGTCTTTGGGATTGCACCAATATAAATGCTTACTTTTCCATCTTCTAGAATTAAATGGAAAACAAAATGCGGACAAGTCTATATTCATTCTAGGCACAAGTCAAAATGTTTAACCCAATTCTGTCAGATACTCAAAGGCCTAGATTGAAGGATGCATAGAAAGTCAAATCATGATTCTCCTTCTGGAAAAGCAGAAGTCAGTAATAAAAGTCAAGAAGACAACCTGGAAGAACTGAACAAGAAGCAGAAGCTGGAGGCAAAAGTCTTACAATGTGTGCATACAATGGAATATTATTCAGCCATAAAAAGAAATACATGCTACACCATGGATGAACTTGAAAACATTATGCTAAGTGAAATATGCTAAATGCAAAGGGACAAATATTGTCTGATTTCATTTATATGAAATATCTTGAGTAGGCAAATTCATAGAGACATAAAGTAGATTAGAGGTTCCCAGGGGTTGGCGGAGGGTGGGAAAAGAAGGAAAGTGTATTGCCTAATGGCTGTACAGCTTCTGTTTAGGATGATGAAAAAGTTCTGGAAATACAATAGTGGTGATGTTTGTACAACACTGTGAATGTACTTAATGCCCAAGAATTGTATGTGTAAAAATGGCTAAAATGTCAAATATTATGTTATGCATATTTTACCACAGTAAAAAAAAAAAAGTTGGCAGAGGGGAAAAAGGATAATTAAATCAATTGGTTAATGGACAAAACATTTAAATAGATATTCAGAAAATATGAAGCCCAAATGGCCAATAAAAATTGGCCTTCTCTTACTCATCAGATTAGAAAACAATAAATAGTCTGACAATCACAAATATTGGAGAGCATGTGGAGCAATGGGAATATTGATACAGTGCTCATGGGAATGTAAATGAGTATTCACCACCTTGAAGAGTAAGTCAGCAATCTAGTATCTAGTAAAGTTGAAGTACATATCCTAGGACCAAGCAATCCTTCTCCTAAGCATGTATCCCAGAGAAATTCTTGCATATATACACAAAAAGTCATGTGCAGCTGCTCTCACAGCAACTGTCAAAACCTAGATACAACCTAAATGTCAATCAAAACATCAATGAATAAATTATTTGTGGAATATTCATATAATGGATAACTACATAGTCAAGAAAATGAATAAACTAGAATTACACATATTTACATGGGTGAATTTCACAAACATAATGCTGAGCAAAAAAATGGCAAGTTTCAGTAAAATAGACTATCTACATAAAACATTAAAATATGAAAAGCCATACACCATTTTCCTTCTACATATTTATCATTGCATTCTATGTATTACTGTCTTTAGAAAAAAAATAAGATGTAAATGGGAATAATAATTACCAAATTCAAGATAGGGTGACCTCTGATGGGGTGGGGATAAAATGAAAAATGATATTGGAGTTTCAACTTACTGGTAATATTTATTTCTTAAGTTGAGTGATGGATATACAGTTACTCATTATATTATTATTTAGAGATTTTTCTATGTTTTAACAATTCAATATAACTTCTAAAAAAGAAAATTAGGAAGAATCATATACATTTTTAAGCATACCTTGCCAAAGGTATTGTGAATTATGAATTCAGAACTATCACAGCACATGATCTAGTTCTGGGTAAAAACATGCAAAAATGCCTAACACCCAAAGTTCGCAAATATCTGGCCATGTAATATAAAGATTGAGAAGGGTAGCCAATAAACCCAATAGCCAAGTCCTGGGAAAATAATTCCATAAAACCTTAACAGTAGACATAAGAAATGGAAAGAAAAATATATATTTCATTGCCCCTCAATTCCCTTTCTAATGTTTTGAGTGTTTGTGCCTGATTTATTTTTCCTCATCTAATTTCTTTAAGTGCTTCATTCCCATAAGCCATGTAAAATTTATATTTATAGAGGTAGGGCTCAGATATGACCAAATGAATGATTCACCTTTAAGTATCCATATACGAGGCTGTAGGAACTCTGTCCCCTATTTCCAGAGTTTGACACCCTCATCCTGGCTGAGTTTAAGTATCCTTCACAATACTCTATCCATCTTTCCATGTGCCAAGTAAAGAACCAGAGTCATTTTCATATTCTCCTTGTTCAACAGTTTCACACCTCCCTGAATGCAATTATAAGAAAAGTCATACCAACATATGGGAAATGGAAAAGAACACTAGGTGGGTGCCCCTAAGAACTCATAAAATTAGCTACACAGACTTCTATATTAATGTAAATATATCCTATGTCTAATACAAAATCTTTAAGGGCCTTCATCTTCAAGGGAGCAAAAGAGTAGTTTATTCCCTGTTTTACCAACAGGAATAAAACTTGACTAAGTGGCTCAACTCACATCACATGTCAGAACTTGGTAACTTAAGAAAATTATCTCATTTAATATGTGTAACAATTGTATTATTGAATTAAATATTAATAGTGCTATTATCATCACTATTATTATTCTCAGGAGCAGGATCAAAATGGAAAATCAAATTGCATATTTTTAATTCCTGTGTGGTTTCTGGCACATGGTTCCATCTCCATCAATGATATCGTGCCCTTACCCCAGTCCAGAATACAGAAATAAGTCCAATTCTACTCTGCCTCCTTGGCAACAGGAGTCCCCAATAGCCATGTACAGTATCAACTCACCTTATTGAGAAAATGGTCACGAAGGCTTCTCTTCATGTATTTTGAATTTTTCCATCATTGAGAAAATATTCACTATACATAATTGCATGCTTTCTAATACTGCTTTCCTTCAAATTGGATTTTCCCCCCATGGATTTTAAAGCTACTTCCAATAGAGAAAAGTAAAAACAGTTGTAATTTCAGCAATTTGCCATTTTTCTCCTTTTGGGATAGTTTTACTCATTGTATTTGAAGGATAAATAACTAAATGATCTTGAAATATTTAATGTGAAAGAGATGCAAAGACTTTCAGCACAAGGAAGCACATCTAATATGCCACAAAAGGTAGCTTAAAAAACAGAACCCCTTTTAGTAGATACATAAACTCCTATTTAACTACCAGCACTCTCCATTTCCTTATTCCTGTCCTATAATGAGCCATTTCATGTTTATTGGTGTTCAACTTAGTTACTCGTGCCACTTAATGTAACCCCATATGGTTAAAGCTTTGAGAAGCCCCACACAAAAAAAGTAAATCAAACAAGAAGCAAAAGGATAATGTAACTAAGAGCCAATCTGGAGGTAAAACAGAAAAGTATGTCTTCTCAGACTGCAGAGATTTAAACATGCCATGAAATTGTATCAAGCCATTGTACTGCTTTTACATAACTTCACATTTCTAAGTACTGCAACAATCCAGAGAGCCACATTTTTTCCAGTTGGTTTAAGTATTCACCACTCACTAGTCCATCAGGTTTTCCACTGGCCTAAGTCAAGTCACATAAATCAGAGGCATTCCCTACCAAGAATCAAATTTTGAAGACTAGGATTATTTGGGGAACTGTATTATTTTTGTATTATAGATTTATAATGAGGGTGTGATCCCCTCACTCCACATAAGACTTTTTTATTGAAATAGTGGTTTTAGAACCCATCTCTGCCAAAGGATCCTCATACTGCATTTATTTAGGAAGCTGGTCTTGGCCGAGTCCATGGGCATCAAAAGCTGTGATCATTTATGGTATCAGCTTTCCCAGCTACTAAAAATAAACCCCAGAAAAGGATGGAAAGGATATCACATGTCACTGTGAATACTCACTAAAACAAAGAGACTGGAAAACTCATTTGAGTTTTTAGTAATAAAATATAAGCCTTTTAGTAGACTTTTGCTTTCTGAGCATCACTCTCAGGGCATGATTAATAAAATAATCACCAACACTGACACAGCACTTAATATGTACCAGGGGTTGTTCTAAGTGCCTTACATGGATTAAATCATTTGGTTTTCATAACAACTCCTTGAGGTTTATTCTACAATTATCCTCGTTTTACAAATGAGAAAACTGAGACACAGAGAGGTTAAATAATTTGTACAGGGTTACACAGACAATGAGTCATAAAGTTAAGAGTCAAACTCAGAAAACCTGACTCCAGAGTCCATAATGTTCACTCTGACCCACTGTGGCACAGAACAATGCTGCATATCAATCAAAATACACCTAAAACATTTAACCAAAACCAAAAGCATGTATTAAATAATTAATCTCTTCATTACCCTTTGGTCATTCCACATTCATTTTTTTTTTCATTCCACATGTATTTATTATGAATCTACTTTGTGCTAGGCATGATCCTAAGAAGTGGGGAGAGAGAAAAAGAAGAAAATAGTTTTAAAAATGCTCAGAGACTACTAGGAAAGAGACAAAAATAAACAGATAAAAGGGAGAGAGAGAAAGAGAGAAGCCGAGAGTGCCATGAAATAATATATGTCCAGTGCTAGAACTAAAATGACAAAATATATCTTAACCTTTAAAAAAAAAAAAAAGAAATTTCTCATCACTGATCTTTCTTGAAAATCAAAATACAGGCTTCCTGTGTCCCACCTCCCACTGCTATCATCTCCAAGAGCCTGAGGTTTATGGCAGTTTACTGTAACATTTTTCTTAGCATTGAGTTAGAATTCCAATATTACCTTTCTAGTTTTTATATTCCCTTTGATATTCTAAAGCCAGTGTGAAAGTTGACTTTAAAAATTCTCCATTGATAGCAAAGTTTGCTATGCTAGCAGCTTCAGACAAGGCAGGTACCTGAACACGGCACAAATCCAACCACTCCATCATGCCTGACCCAATGTGAGTGAGATCATTAAAATTCATGTGCCGATGCCCCAGTCTTGCAGAATATTTCTTTATAAATCGAGATTGTATAGCTACTGAGGCTCTTCAGAAACCATTTACAGGCTGCACGGAAGTAACTGAAATGACCTGAGCTAAGGAACAGGAAAGACAATTGTCCTGGGAGGGCACAACTGAGTCTGGCTTTTTAGAGTCAACAGACTGATTCTGCTTGAAGTAAAGTTGTGCCTTATTTCCAACACCCTCCACCTTGGGCTAACTGCTTGAGGCTTCAGCTCAAAGTGAGACCAGAATGACTTCCTTTCTGGAAGGATTAAGCCGCAGCCTGAAGCTTCCTATTCTGATTTTGAAATCTTCAGTCATTTAGAGGATGGCTTCTTACATCTGTTCTGCTTCCCTACTCCACATGAAGCCCTGGATCTCCCTCCTTACCCTAAGGAGTTGCACCTGTCATAAACTAAATCATTTGAGGTCTCTTCCCTAGAATTAAATGCAGCTTCATTTGCTGTTTGGATTATATAAATTTTAAACAGGAAGGCAGAACAGCACCTAAGACCAATTGGTTCCTGTCCTCTACTATTGTAGGGGCTTGAGTCATTTGCTCTTCTTTGCCTCAAGTTCCCTTTCTAGCAAATGACAATAATCCCTGTTGATGTCAGTTTATAAGAGACATAACTGGTGTGCATTTTTAAAACTACATTCATTGGCTCTCTCAGTTCTTGAAATGTTTCTTTATAAGTTTCTCCCATAGAATTAGGATCAATTTTCATTTTCTTCTGCTCCATTGCACCCAAGAATCATCAGAAGTTTATATGGTTTCCTGTAATTTGAAAAGTGCTGATCTCGGTGTCTGGGTGGCTCAGTCAGTTAAGCTTCCGGCGCTTGGTTTCATCTCAAGTCATGATCTCAAAGTTCATGGGATCGAGCCCAGCATCAGACTCCACACTGGACATGGAGACTGCTTGGAATTCTTTCTCTCCCTTACCCTCTACCCTACCCCACCAAATAAATAAATAAACTTAAAAAAAAGAGGGGGTCTGATCCAGTGGGCACCTCAACTGACCAGGCATCAGTCTGGTCCTGAGGCCTCATTCCTTTTTAACCTCTGGCTAAGTCAGCTCTTACCTCATCTCCCTCTTTTCTCTCTAGTTTTTCCTATTCATTCACCAAGTATTCATCAATCACCTGTAATCATGACAGATAACAGTTTGCTGTCATTATTACATGCTAGGGAGCAACAGTGCATATGGTCGGTCCTTGTCCACAAAGATTTACATTTAAGAGGAACGATGGGTAAGGGAACTTCCCACCATGGACAGCCTCAGCCTGAAACTGGTTCATAGAGCAATGCTGACTTGAAAGAGAAAATTCTTAAGCAGCTTTGACCTTTCCCCCATGCTCACTCCTAGCCCCAATTTAGGTCATATAGGAGTAAATCTATGTCCCTAAAGGTCGGATCCAGAAAGTAGAGCTAAGTTATTTCTCAAGACCTTCTTGCAGCTAAAAAAGCATGACCCCCACTGACACCTGCTTATGGGAGAGCACTGTTGTGATGTCTTAATTCTTATTCATCAACTTTTTCCAGAGTAATGGAGACCAAGTTGGCCACTGTGTGGCCCAGTTCCCATGATTGTAAGCTTTCAGGTAGTCTATTCCCAAAGCCTTTATTCTGATCATTGCCTCAACTAAGAAAGGGGCTTGGGGTTGCTCACTCCAAGCCTCACCTCAGAGGCTAACTCTGCACCCCCAAACCAAACTCAGCAGAGAAAGCAATGACCGTGCATACAAGGTCATCCTGACCCTGTCAGGGCTTCCAAGATCTACCAACCCCACCATGCCCACTAATACCACTTCTATCACATGTACCCCTGCCTTTCTGCTCTGTTCTCATGTGCACTTGAAGTCACTCTCCCACAATTCCAAGTCCAGATTGCTTTCCTGACACACTATCTAAAGAGTGATAGCTAACACTTCAATTTGGCTTACTATGCACCAGGAACTATTTTATTGTGTGTGTGTGCATGCACATGATTTTCAATCTTCACATGAAAATTTGACCCTAGGAGGGAGGGGCCAAGATGGAGGAACAGCATGGAAGGTTTTTTTGCAATTCTCATCCCTGAAATGCAGCCAGATCAACACTAAACCGTCTTGCACACCTCGAAATCTGATTTGAGTATTAACACAACAATTTTCCAACTTGAACCACAGAACTCAGCAGGTACACAACGTGGAAAGGTGAACTGGGCAAGAGAGAAGCCACAGAGGGCAGAGAGCTATTTTTGCCCTTGGGGAGAGGATGGAGATGGGGGTGGGGGGAGATTGTTGGAAAAGAACCCCCTAAAAAAAGCAGCTGGAGAGAATGTGGAAAAGTGGAAGTAGCCGCAAGGACTGAACAAAAAAGGGAGAAAGGAGAAAGTTTAAATCCAATTAAGACTCTGTAAACAGGGGGAGCGCAGAATCTGAAATTCCATAGCTCAATATGTGGCAGTTCTCTGGTGGGAAGGGCAAATTCCCAGGAGTGGAAAGTGAAGTCAAAAGGGTCCACGGGCCACCTGGGGAGCAGCAGTTCCCCTGCTGGGAGGACATTTGGTAGGGGCTGTGCAGTCACCCCACAGGCAAAGGTCCAGAAGACCCCAGAGAACAACCACATTCTCTGGTGCTGGAACAATGATGTTAAGGGGGAAGTCTGGCACCAGATGTGTGTTGTGATTTTCCATAAATCCTGAAACGCTACTGCTACAAGATTGTGAGAACATTTTCTGGGACGGGCTGGCACCCAGCCATAGTCTCTGGGTGTCTGCAGCAGCACAGTCTCATGAATGTTCCTGGGGTTGGGCCGGCACCTGGCCATTGCTCAGTGAGATCCTCCCCCAGAAGGTCTGATTGAATCAAAGCCTCAGTACCTCAGAAGTGAGAGGATAGGAAACACAGCCCCATTTGAGAAAAAACTCAGGACAGAGGTGCTGCCTGGCAGCCTGACAGTTTGGTCACAGACAATATAGAAGCAGGGAGTGGATGGATGCCTGAGACAAAGGAGGGGTGCTTGATTGCCAGTCGTGGAAAGCACAAGAGTTCTGATAGTAGAGACTGGGTAGCTGGGTGATGCCATTTTCACCCCTCCCACACATGCACATACATGCCTACATGTGCCACAGCAATCCATCCCAGTAAGGTAAGCAGCGCCATCCAGTGAACAGAGCTGTTACACTAACCCTGCCCAAATGGTCCAACGTCGCTCTTCAGGAACACCACAAGTCTCTCCAACTGCTTAGTTTACAGACTATTAAGTGCTTCATAGCTTGACTTCTATGGGAAACTAGATGTAATTTCAGTGGTACTTCATTCTGTTCGCTGTTCCTTTATTCAATATTTTTCTTTTTCTTTTCTTATATTTTGAATACAGAAAGAGAAAGAAATCTATTTTTATTTTCCATTTTTATTAAAGACTTTTAATTTTTTCTATATTTTTTACTTTTTGTAAATTTTTAAATTCTATTTTACTTTCATCATTTCATTTTATTCTATTTTATTGTATTTAATTTTCTCAAATTTTCAAAAGTTTTCCCCTTTTTTCTTTTTTCTTTTCTTTTCTTTCTTATCTTTTTCTTTTTTCTTTAATCTATCAAGCTTCTTTCAACAGTCAGACCAAAACACACCTAGGATCTAGCATCCTTTATTTGATTTCTTTGTGTTGTTTTTATTTTTTTAATTTTAATTTTTTTTTACTTTATTAATTCCTTTTATTCCTCCAAAATGACAAAAAAATAGGAATTTACCCCAACAGAAAGAACAGGAAGAAATGATAGCCAGGGTCTTAATCAACACAGATACAAGCAAGATGTCTGAACCAGAATTTAGAATCATGATAATAAGAATACTAGCTGGGGGACGCCTGGGTGGCTTGGTCGGTTAAGCGTCCGACTTTGGCTCAGGCCATGATCTCGCAGTCTATGAGTTCGAGCCCCGCGTCGGGCTCTGTGCTGACAGCTCAGAGCCTGGAGCCTGTTTCAGATTCTGTGTCTCCCTCTCTCTCTGCCCCTCCCCTGTTCACGCTCTGTCTCTCTGTGTCTCAAAAATAAATAAGCGTTAAAAAAAATTAAAAAAAAAAGAATACTAGCTGGGGTTGAAAATAGATGAGAACCTTTTCTGCAGAGATAAAAGAAGCAAAAGGTAGTCAGGATGAAATAAAAAATGCTATAATTGAGCTGCAATCTCGAATGGTGCCATGGTGGAAAGGCTGGATGAGGTAGGGCAGCGAATCAACAATATAAAGTACAAACTTGTGGAGAATAATGAAGCAGAAAAAAAAGTGAGACTAAGGCAAAAGAGCACGAAATAAAAATTAGAGAACTCAGTGACTCATTAAAAAGGAATAACATCAGAATCATAGGGTTCCCAGAAGATGAAGAGAGAGAAAAGGGTATAGAAGGGTTATGTGAGCAAATCATAATGGAAAACTTTCATAACCTGGGGAAAAGCACAGGCATCAAAATCCAGTAAGCACAGAGGACTCCCATTAGATCCAACAAAAATTGACCATCAACAAGGCATATCATAGTCAAATTCACAAAATACTCAGGCAAGGAAAGAATGATGAAAGCACCAAAAGAAAAAAAAGTTCTTAACCTAAAGGGAAGACAGATCAGGTTCGCAAAAGATCTATCCACAGAAATTTGGCAGGCCAGAAAGGAGTGGCAGGATATATTCAATGTGATAAATCAGAAAAATTTGCAGCCAAAAATTCTTTATCCAGCAGGGCTGTCATTCAAAATAGAAGAGATAAAAAGTTTCCCAGACAAACAAAAATTAAAGGAGTTCATGACCACTAAACCAGCCTTGCAAGAAATTTTAAGGGGGACTCTCTAAGGGGAGAAAAGATGAAAAACAAAACAAAGCAAAGCAAAAGACCAAAAGAAACAAAGACTAGAAAGGACCAGAGAACACTACCAGAAACTCCAATGCTACATGCAACATAATGGCAATAAATTCATATCTTTTAATACCCTAAACGTCAATGATCTAAATGCTCCAATCAAAAGACATAGGATAAGAAAATGGATAAGAAAACAAGATCCATCTCTGTGCTGTCTAAGAGACCCATATTAGACCTAAAGACACCTTCAGATTTCAAATAAGGGGATGGAGAACTATCTATCATGCTAATAGTCATCAAAAGAAAGCCAGAGTAGCCATACTTATATAAGATAGTCTAGATTTTCAAATGAAGACTGTAACAAGGGACGAAGAAGGGCATTATATCATAATTAAGGAGTATATCCACCAAGAACACTTAACAATTGTAAACATTTATGCTCCATACATGAGAGCAACCAAATATCTAAATCAATTAATCACAAATGTACAGAAACTCATTGATAATAATACCATAATAGTAGGGGACTTAAACACCCCACTTACAATGATGGACAGATCATCTAAACAAAATCAACAAGGAAACAACGGCTTTGAACAACACACTGGACGAGTTGGACTCAATAGATATATTCAGAACATTTCATCCTAAAGCAGAGGAATATACATTCTTCTCCTTTGCACATGGAACATTCTCCAGAATAGATCACATACTGGGACACAAATCAGCCCTCAACATATACAAAAAAATAGAGATCATACCGTGCATATTTTCAGACCATAACACTATGAAACTCGATCTCAACTACAAGAAAATAATTGAAAGATAACAAATACTTGGAGACTAAAGACCATCCTAGTAACAAATGAATGGGCTAACCAAGAAGTTAAGACGAAATTCAAAAGTACATGGAAGCCAATGAAAATGATGATACCACAGCCCAAAACCTCTGGGATGCAGCAAAGGCAGTCATAAGAGGGAAGTATATAGCAATCTAGACCTTCCTAAAGAAGGAAGAAAGGTCTCAGATACACAACCTAACCTTACACTTCAAAGAACTGGAAAAGGAACAGCAAATAAACCCCCTCCCCCCAAAAAATAATAAAATAAATAAATAAATAAAACCCAAAACCAACAGAAGATAGGAAATAATAACAATTAGAGCAGAAATCAATGCTCTCTAAACGAAACAAACAAACAAACAAACAAACAAACAAAAAAACCACAGAGGAACAGATCAATGAAACCAGGAGCTGGTTCTTTGAAATAATTAACAAAATTGATAATCCCCTAGCCAGCTTGATCAAAAATAAAAAGGAGAGGCACCTGAGTGGCTCAGCCAGTTAAGCATCTGACTTTGTCTCAGGTCATAATCCCATGGTTCGTGGGTTCGAGCCCCATGTCGGGCTCTGTGCTGACAGCTCCAAGCCTGGATCCTGCTTTGGATTCTGTCTCCCTCCCTCTACCCTCTCCCGCTCATGCTATGTCTCTCTCTGTCCCTCTTTCTCAAAAATAAATAAACATAAAAAAAGACAAGGAAAGGACCCAAATAAATAAAATCAAGAATGAAAGAGGAGAGATCACAACCAACATTGCAGAAATACAAACATTAATGAGAATATTATGAACAATTATATGCCAATAAAATGGGAAATCTGGAGAAATGGACAAATTCCTAGAAACATATAAACTACCAAAAATGAAACAGGAAGAAATACAAAATTTGAACAGCCCCATAACCAGGAAAGATATTGAATTAGTAATCAAAAATCTCCCAAAAAAAATAGGAGTCCAAGGCCAGATGGCTTTCCAGGGGAATTCTACCAAACATTTAAGGAAGAGTTAACACCTATTCTCTTGAAGCTGTTCCAAAAAATAGAAACAGAAGGAAAACTTCCAAACTCTTTCTATGAAGCCAGCATTACCTTGATTCCAAAACCAGACAGAGACCCACTAAAAAGGAGAACTATAGACCAATTTCCCTGATGAACATGGATGCAAAAATCCTCAACAAGATACTAGTCAACTGGATCCAACAATACATTAAAAGAATTATTCACCACGACCAAGTGGGATTTATACCTGGAATGCAGGGCTCGTTCAATATCTGCAAAACAATCAATGTGATACATCACATCAATAAAAAAAAAAAAGGACAAGAAGCATATGATCCTCTCAATAGATGCAGAGAAAGCATTTGACAAAATACAGGATCTTTTCTTGATAAAAACCTTCAAGAAAGTAGGAATAGAAGGATTATACCTCAAGATCATAAAAGCCATATATGAAAGATCCACTGCCAATATCACCCTCAGTGGGGAAGAACTGAGAGCTTTCCCCCTAAGGTCAGGAACACGACAGGGATGTCCACTCTTGCCACTGTTATTCCACATAGTATTGGAAGTCTTAGCCTCAGCAATCAGACAACACATAGGAATAAAAAGCATCCAAACTGCCCAGGAGGAAGCCAAACTTTCACTCTTTGCAGATGACATGATACTCTATGTGGAAAACCCAAAAGATTCCACCAAAAACCTGCTAGAACTGATCCATGGATTCAGCAAAGTCGCAGGATATAAAATCAATGCACAGAAATCAGCTGCATTTTTATACACCAATAATGAAGCAACAGAGAAATCAAGGAATTGATCCCATTTACAACTGCACCAAAGCCCATAAAATATCCAGGAATAAATCTAACCAAAGAGGTGAAAAATCTATACACTGAAAACTATAGAAAGCTTATGAAAGACAGTGAAGGAGACACAAAAAAAATGGAAAAATATTCCACACTCCTGGCTTGGAAGAACAAACATTGTTAAAATGTCAATACTACCCAAAGCAATCTACACATTCAATGCAACACCTATGAAAATAACACCAGCATTCTTCACAGAGCTAGAACAAACAATCCTAAAATTTGTATGGAATAAGAAAAGACCTCAAACAGCCAAAGCAATCCTGAAAAAAGAAAATCAAAGCTGGAGGCATCACAATCCCACACTCAAGATGTATTACAAAGCTGTAATCATCAAGACAGTATGGTACTAGCACAAAAACAGACACTCAGATCAATGGAACAGAGTAGAGAAGCCAGAAATGGACCCACAAACATATGGCCAACTAACCTTTGACAAAGCAGAAAAGAATATCCAATGGAAGAAAGTCTCTTCAGCAAGTGGTGCTGGGAATACTAGACAGCGACATGTGGAAAAATGAACCTGGACCACTTTCTTATACCACACACAAAATAGACTCAAAATGGATGAAAGACTTAAAAGTAAGACAGGAAGCCATCAAAATCCTAGAGGAGAAAGCAGGTAAAAACCTCTTAGACCTCGGCTGCAGCAACTTCTTACTCCACATCTCCAGAGGAAAGGGAAACAAAAGCAAAAATGAACTATCAGGACCTCATCAAAATAAAAAGCTTCTGCACAGCTAAGGAAACAATCAACAAAACTAAAAGGTAACCGATGGAATGGGAGAAGGTATTTGCAAATGACATATCAGATAAAGGGTTAGTATCCAAAATCTATAAAAAACTTATCAAACTCAACACCCAAAAAACAAATAATCCAGTGAAGAAATGGGCAAAAAATATGAATGGACACTTCTCCAAAGAAGACAGCCAGATGACTAACAGACACATGAAAAAATGCTCCACATCACTCATCACCAGGAAAATACAAATCAAAACCACAATGAGATACTACCTCACACCTGTCAGAATGGCTAACATTAACAACTCAGGCAACAACAGATGTTGGTGAGGTTGCAGAGAAAGAGGATCTCTTTTGCACTGCTGGTGGGAAAGCAAACTGGTGCAGCCACTCTAGAAAACAGTATGGAGGTTCCTCAAAAAATTAAAAATAGAACTACCTTACGACCCAGCAATTGCACTACTAGGCATTTATCCAAGGGATATAGGTGCGCTGTTTGAAGGGGCACATGCACCCCAATATTTATAACAGCACTATCGACAATAGCTAAAGTATGGAAAGCGCTCAAATGTACATCGACAGATGAATGGATAAAGATGTGGTATATATGTGTGTGTATACATATATATATGTATATATATATATACACGCATATATATGTATATATATATATATGTATACACACACACACACACACAATTGAGTATTACTTGGCAATCATAAAGAATGAAATCTTGCCATTTGTAACTACATGGATGGAGCTGGAGGGTATTATGTTAAATTAGTCAGAGAAAGACAAATATCATATAACTTCACTCATACGAGGAATTTAAGATACAGAACAGGTGAACATAAGGGAATGGAAGCAAAAATAATACAAAAACAGGGAGGGTACAAAACATAAAGACTCATAGAGAACAAATAGAGGGTAGTTAGAAGGGTTGTGGGAGGGGGGGATGGTCTAAATGGGTAAGGGGCATTAAGGAATGTACTCCTGAAATCATTGTTGCACCATATGCTAACTTGGATGTAAATTAAACAATGAATAAATTTTTTTATAAATGACCCTATGAGCTAGGGTCAATTTTTTCTGCCCACTTTATAGATTAAGAAACTGATACATAGAGATCTTAAGTAATTTGCCTAAGGTTATACAGCTAGGAGTGACAGGACCAAGACTTGAAACTAGACTGTCTGCTTCCAGAGTCCACACTCTTAACTTCTATGCTAGGACCCAAACTAACTTTCCAAAAGAACACTACTTATAGAAGATCAAACGCCATTACTTCTACAAATTATTTAACAAATCCTTACATAGGGTGCCTGGGTGGCTGAGTCAGTTAAGGGTTCGCCTCTTGATTTCTGCTCAGGACATGATATCACAGTTTGTGAGTTTGAGCCCCATGTCGGGCTCTGCACTGTCAGTGCAGAGCCTGCTTGAGATTCTCTGTCTCTCTTTTTTCTGCCTCTCCCCTGCTTGCTATCTCTGTCTCTCAAAATCAATAAACAAACATTTTTGAAAAACCAAATCCTGCATAAACTCATACATGGTTAAGGGGACACAACATTATATTGCTATTTAAATTTTTGCTATGCTCTATTCAAACATGTTTTTAAAGCATGCTCTATGCTCTGAAAAAAAATGATATTGTTCAGGAACACTTCAATAAAATTTATGAATAATTAAGAAAAATGGTTTTAAAGGTCATCATGATGGTCATTATGGTCATTAATGGAATGAGTCAAGATCACTTCTCAGCAAACTGCACCTCCTTCTAGCAGGCACCAAAAATATAATCTTATCAATCACCATACCCAATGAGCTTTTGGTTCCACACTGTAAAATGGAGAGAATGTAAAATGCAAAATGATAAAGAAATGTAAAGAGTATAAAATGATATATGTAAAATGACAAAGAAATTCTGACCACCTGGTACATTTGTTTTGAGATTCAATAAGACAATGTATATGAAAGCACTGTGTAAACAATTAAGACTTCATGTAAACATAAGTTTTCATTAAAGACAAAATGACAAGATTTTTAAAACGGAAAATTATTTCTTGCTAATAAGAAAAAAGCCATGACAAGGCTTCATGCGGGCAGACATAGGACCTAAGTTTTTTGTTCTAATATCTTCCAAGATAGAAAATTAAAAAATGCATGGAGAGGAAAAAATAAATTACTTCTGAGCAATCTTGAGAAACAGACTATCAAGGGAAGTGTCAGGAGAATGATTCTTAGGATTAGCAGTCTGTGGAATGTTGGAGAAGGATGGGCCTTCTCTTTTATGATCTTTAGTAGTTTCCTTCTCAAGGTTTCTTTTTGGACTACTAACACTGGACAATAGTGGAAACAAGAGAGACCACTAGCATAAAGTCAAAGAACTTCAAACAAACTAGAATGGTAGGAAGAGGAACATGTTAGCGAAGCTAGTTTAAGATAAACTTCTTGGGGCTCCTGGGTGGCTCAGTCGGTTAAGTGTCCAACTTCGGCTCAGGTCATGATCTCACAGTTCACGGGTTCCAGCCTCACATTGGGCTTTCTTCTCTCAGCACAGAGATGGTTTCTCTGCCCTCCCCCACCCCCCACCTCTCCCCTGCTCGTGTTATCTCTCTCAAAAATAAGTAAACATTTAAAAACGTTTTTTTAATAAAACGGTAACTTTCTTGGAAAAGCATAATGTTGAAAGTAGAATAACAGGCCAGGATTAAAAACAGTAACATAAGAATTTATATGTTTTAAATATTAGTTTAAATTATGAATATGCTTCATCAGAAGGTCAACTTTGAGTCTATCTAGCCCATACATCTAGTAGAAAGGAGATAGACTCAATAAGTTTTCATCCCTTAGGGTCTAGATCTGTCAATAGTAAGCCTACTAAATATAAATATGAAAGTTGGAAGGCTTACTTGATGAATACGTCCCAATGTACAAGATAGTCTGTTTACCTTTCCCCGTTGCCCAGAGCACACATGAAATAATCATTTCCTAGAGAAATGGCTAGAAAAGGATATTTTAGTGGGGATCACATCTATCATCACTTTATACAAATAACTCAAAGTACAGAACCCACTGAGAGTTGGTTCTTTGTAGGAAAATGCAGCAGTCATATAAATTCATTATCACCAGAGGTATTTATAACTTGTCAAAATATCATGAGCACAACACCAAATATGAACAATACAAAATGAGCGGCATTATCTTAACCTTGGCCCATGAGAGTTTACAGTGTAGGTGTTTCTAAATGACAACATGAGATTAATGTGGTATTGGGGAACCTTAATGACAGATTCAGAATGGGTATAAGCCATGCAATCAGTGGTATGGTAACTGGCTATAGTAAGTTGAAAAAATTCAGCGAACTGACATAGTCCATTCCTTGAAGTGCCAAATAACAGGGACTAAAAGTAGAATTCAGGAAAAAGAAAAACTGTTATCACCATTTCAAAATCAGTCAAGATGTATGTAATCCTCACATAGTAGAGTTTTTACTTTAATTAAATGAGTAAGAAAGCTTTGGATAGATGCATGACCAACACATTCAGTGAGAAGCAACACACTTGCTCTCCTCATTCCCCAGAACAGGGTCTTCATCCCTCCAGCACCCAAACACGCTGTGGTTCTGTTCCTTCCATGGACTTCCTTCTGAACTGAGCACACAATTGAATTAGATCTCACCATTAGAGAAATTGGTCCCTAGAGAGCAGCTCTAAAATCATCCAAGCAGAAAAGTGAGAAAGCACGTTTTATGGTTTACTGAACGATTCTGAGGCTGTGTATAAACCAAGAGCTGAGCCTGCCGAGTGCGGAGCCCCATCTATGAATTCCACATTAGATCAAGGGGTGATAAATGCTCAGATAAACATTTTTATTTTATGCTCAACAATATATCCTCTCTTCCTCTTATCAGATTCTGTTGACCCAACTTACACAGGGAAGACACAAATTCAGCGAATAATTGTTTACCTCTGCTCACTCAGGCAGGAATGTGCAAAGTTTCCACCCATTTGTCATCCTGGTTACCTTCTCTCCCTCTCCTATTCATCTTGATTTTTCTCTTCCTTTCTATTGATTTTATGAAAGAGCTCTTTTTTTAATTTGTTCTTCATAAATGATATTGACATAACTGTGTTTTGCCATTTTGGCTTACATACTGTACTGTAAACATGTTGTATGAGGTAGTTCATTTTCTCCCATGGGAAAAGGCTAAATGGGAGCTAGAATAGCGCCCTAGGGGTCACAAAAGAATCCTTTCTCTTTGGCAGTCCTTTCAAATATCAGGGACATTTGTATAAAATCATGCCTAACCTCCTTGCTTCTCTTTATACATTTGTAAGCACGAAATTCAGAAGTGACTAGTATTGGGAAAATAGATGAGGTTACATTTCTGATGCATTTTGTGATCACTAAATAAAAAGCTTCATATAAAAATGAGCAATAATAGCATTACCATCAGATTTGTGAATGCCTTCACTGCAGATGTATTTCTCTGCAAGGCTCATAAAAACAAGAAATGAAGTATTTGGGAGATATATGCTTATCATTTAAAGGCAAATTTTTATTTGATATCAAGCATTATCATGAGTTGCCAAACCAAATTATAATTACTGCTACTTGGGAGATGTTTTTAAATGTATCTAGTTGTAAAATCAGTCGAATAAGAAACAAACAAAATAAAATTAATGTGTAATTGTGGGGAAAGGGGAGTTCCAATATTTATCGTGAAATTAAGAATTATATATCTATATTCAAAGAGCTCCAAAAAATATCTCACTTTTATTGTTTTCAATGCCAGAAATTTGTACTGAGATAAGACTTGGTCTAGAATACTGCATTTTCTTGAAAATACTAAAATCATGCCTCCAATTTTAACTATACATTTTGTATTGTTTTACTTTATTTTCTCACAAAAGATAAAATGAAACAATATCTCACCACTGGTGAACCTCATTCTCTGCTAACTCAAAATTTTCCTACTTCTCAGAGAGAATGCAAACATTGGCCTTTAGGAAATAGTTTCCTTTTCTTCTTTCGGACTCCGCAGAGGGACAGGCTAATTAACAATATATATTTTCCTCTTTAGCTTCTGTTTCAGTCTCTAGGCCTGAGGGCACATTGCATAAAGAAAATTGAAAGTACTTAGATGTAGATTACAGTGCCCAACAGGCCATGTCAGAGGTAACCATGTTCAACCCTACCTTGAGATTTGGACCCAAACTTTGCCCTCAGAGAAGCCAAAGAAAAGATAACATGTTTAAAAAATATATAAAAGCATAGATGTCATTTTCAATCTCATTTAAAATTTATCTTTCAAAGCTTCTCAAACGTTTGGACTTCAGTACGTGACTATATTCATCATTTATTTATCATCCATAATTGGCCTGCTAGAAAGAGAACCCTTTCCCAAAGCATCAGATACATGGCTTAGGGGTGGAGGGAATTGTGGGTAAATATTTCTTGAGGCAGGAAATACTCAAGTATTCAAGAAATACTGAAGTTCCTCAAACTCGGCTTATACCACTTCAACACAATTTTTTATTTCTGTGGATGTGGAAAAATTACAAGTTTTCTTTTAGGTCACAAAGAATTCTACATTATTGGAGGGTTTTTAAAAAATTAGAATTGTTTTACTATTATTAACTAATATCATTATTATTGAACACCCACCAGCACTAGATACTCAATCAGGATTCCTGAATTCTATTTTGAAGGTGCTGAAAATACAAAAGCACTTCAAAACTCTAATATTCTTCTAAGTAATCCTAATACCTTACTATTCAATTATTATATTAGGGAAAAAAATCACACAAAGCAAGTTTGATTTAAACAATATTTACAGGTAGTCAAGGACTTTTTTAAAAAAAAATTTTAACGTTTATTCATTATTGGGAGAGAGAGAGAGAGATGAGCATGAGCAGAGGAAGGGCAGAGAGAGGGGGAGACACAGAATCTGAAGTAGGCTCCAGGCTCTGAGGTGTCAGCACAGAGCCCCACACAGGGCTCGAACTCACAAACCATGAGATCATGACCTGAGCCTACGTCGGACGAACGCCCAACTGACTGAGCCACCCAGGTGCCCCAGTAGTCAAGGACTTCTAAAGGTACCATTTACTTCTGCTGACATACACATGGATATTTGCCCAAATCACCCCTTCTGAGGAGGACTTAATTGTTCCCCTCCTCCCCCTGCAAAAATAAAAAGTTTATATGTTGAAATGCAAATCCCTAGTACCTCAGAATGTTACTATATTTGGAGATGGGGTCTTTAAAGGGTAATTTAGGTAAAACAGGGTCATGGGGCGGGGGGGCAGGGGGGTTCTAATCGAATATGACCACTGTCCTCATAAGAAGAGATTAGGACACAGTCATGCACAGAAGGGAAGAGCATGTGAAGACACAGGAAGAAAACCACCATCTACAAGCCAGGGAGAAAGACCTCAGAATGAATCCAAACTCCTTGATAACTTGATCTTGGACTTGCAGCTTCCAGAACTGTGAGGAAACAAATGTCTGTGTTTAAGCCACCCAATCTGTGGTGCTTTGTTATGGCCACTATGGAAAACTAATACATATCCCTTCCTCAGCAACCTTGAAGAGTTACCCAACTTTTCACCAGTGGGTTAGTTTGGCAACCTAAGCAAAGTCCACTTAGCAGTCTGCAACTGTGCAATTATGGTCACCAGACTGCCAACATATATCTGAGAACTATCTGCTGACACCGTTCTATCAGAAACTTCAGGATGTGACCATTCTATCCATATCCACCCTATGCTTAACATCTCAAAATGCAAGGCGCTATGGCCATGGTACCCTCTCCAGCAGAAGCAGCTTATTGTCCTTCATCTCTGTACTGCCACATAATGGAGAAGCCACCAGGCAGGAGGAAAGAAAGGATTCTTAACTCTCTTCTTTCTCTTTTAACCTAAAATATCAAAGTTTTAGCTCTTAGGCATTTATTTTTCTTCCTTATTTTTAAATGTATTCTTACTTCTTTCTGTTTTTCTTGTTTGGGAGCAGGGGTTGTTGTTTCCCAAAGATTTTTCTTTGGTATCAGTTTGGATCCCCTTGAATTACTGTTGAGTTCATGCATTTTCTAATAAAAGGGGTAGAAACTATTCTGAATCTGTTTGCTATTCTTTAGTCCCCTATATGACTCGAGCAAATGTATATTTTTTTTCTAAAACTAAGCACAGCTCATCGTGATGGAATCAAATTTGTTTAATTGCATTCCTTCTCTGAAATTTCTGTTTAAGATGCCATGGTTTACTGGCATCTTTGGATCCTTTTCATCCTGGCCCAAATCTCACTTTCTTGGGCATAAATGGTCCTTTTCATAATTGTTTTTAAATAAAACTTTCTACAAAAGACCAAATTAAAACCAGCTAAACAGCTAGGTACCACACTGGGGAAGGCCTCCCAGTGAGATGGCAGAAAGCCATCTCTACTTAAGGAAGACTGAGATAACTAGGCCTGGAACCCATCACTCCTGGACTCAAAAGTGGCTGTTCAACACAAGAAGTGGTACCTAAGGCCACATTTACAGAAGAGGCCAATTACTGTAAAGCATGTTTAGCTTCCCCAAACACCTAGAAATTTGAATGTGAACTAATTTAAAGCTATTAGCATATCATAGTCTCTTCAGTGTTTCAAACAGTGATAATATCTCAGTTGGAGTGGGAATTTGACTGAGGAATTATCTCTCCCTCAATTAGCATACTTGTGTGAATATTCTGATCAAGCAAAGCATTTTAAATCTGGCCATAAATTTCTTTCACCCTCGGCTCACTAGAGCAGTGGTTAAGTTGGCATAGTGTTCTGTTGCTTTGTTAACCTCCTATGAAGTGTAAATTTAAGAAAAGTTTTGCTTTACTCATCAGTTTCCCGGGTAAAAGAGATTGGCCCAACATAGTGTTGAAGTGCAAATTTGTGTGCATTTTGTGAAACAGAAGTTGAGAATTGAGAGTAGCTAGATTCTAGAGGACTCTCAATTCTCAACCTCTGCTTCCACCACTTCTAGTCACTTTCATTGGCCAAATGGCCAGGATCATAAAACATCATCCTTTCCTTTTATGATGGGGCAAGATTCCCAGAATCAGACAAGGCCCTGACCAAATGCAGAAGCTTCCAAAGGTCATTTCATCCCGTTAGGGAATAGAATCCTCCTCTTAGGTCTGAGGAAGATTTCAAACAATGGCATACGGTAGTGGCATTTCTCATTCCGTTGGATGGATGAGGTGCTGGTGGGCAAGGTATTTTAAGTTGTACAAACAAGAACTTCTCTATTTAAATAACATATTTAAATAAAATATTAGCTATATTTTCATTAGAAAAATTATAATTGGCATATTAAGCCTGTAAATTCACAGAATTTTTCTTCAATACTTGTTTATACTAAAGACTTTTTAAAGTCAATTTAAAGAAAGCTGTTAAGTGTGATGACACAAGTGGGAAGCAGATAGGACAAACATGGTGAAGGTAATCGGCAAAGAATGAAAATTTGAGAAAGGTAATACCAGAATTCCTTTCCATGGCTTTAGGTAATTATTTTTCCTGGTCCTGAACAGGATAAACAAAAACAAATTCAACCTAGGCACATAATGGAGAAACTGGAATACAGTAAAAACAAAGATAATGTTTTTTAAAGAAATAGATAATCTAGAAAGCAAAGACAGCCCCTAGGGGACTTCCTAATAACAATCATAGAAGTCAGGGTTGGGAGGGAGGGGGACAAAATGTTACAAGAAAATAACCGTCAATTTACTATCACATGACCAGCCAAACTACTATTGAAGAATGAGAACAAAACAAAGACATTTTCAGACTACCAAATTGAGCATAACTGCCGTTGGCTGATCCCTACAAAAGAATCTTTTAAAAGATGTACTTCAGGGAGACGAAATTAAATACAGAATGGAAAAGTGAACGAAAAGGAAAGGGGGATAGGAAAGGAAGAATAGTGAGCAAAGAATTGGAAGCACAAGGTAAATCCAAGTATCAGCTTTATCTGGTAATAATGACTAATTCTGAGTTTTTCTAAATTACTTGAAACAGCTACAGGAGAATAACAACATGCAAGCTATTCTAGAGGTGATAAGAGCAGCTGAGTTCTAAGGTCTTTATATCATTTGGGAGGAAAGCAGGACACTGACTAATATTTGGCATTACTAAGTCAAAAGCGTGCTAAAAATAAGAGTAACCATTAAAGAATCAAAATGGCAATAAATAACCTTCCAACCATGAAGGGGCATGGGTGCGGGAGGAGGGAATAGAGAAAACCCCATCATTCTATAGAAAATGAGGAAATGAAGGAAGGATCAGGGAAACCATCAACAGAACCAAAGCAAAATCTAAACCAAACCTTGACATTATGGAAGAGCTACATCCAAAAGCAGATTGCTTATTTCAAAATGCAAATGCTTCCCTGTTCACACACAGCACACCCTGTTGCTGTCATTATTATCACAACCACTTTTTATTGCAGAGATCGCCAGATTTAAGCTGCCAGCATCTAATTAGGGAGCCCGCTCTGTCCACAACCGCAGTTATGAGGCTCACCCACCTCAAGTCCTTATTATCCCGGTTGGTGCTCAGTTTCAGAAAGCACCGGTTTGGAAGAATATAACAAAAACCATTCCCAAAAAAGGAGTTCACATTTATAAGTACACATGGATACACTCCAAACCCCTAGAGCTCATTACACTCTTTTATCTTGATCCTGAGTATGTAACTGTACAGACCCCTGAAGTCAGATCCTCTTCCCAAGTATAATTTAGCTAAGGATTCTGTTACATCCATCTGCAGAAGGAATTTAATTTTTCAGAATGGAAAGTAATAGAGCTCACCCAAAACTGAAATTGCAAGGTTGGAACCTCCCTGCTTCTGAGCATCAGTAAGCATATAAAAAGAATACGATTTATGTCCCTAAACCTAAAATATTCTGAAGCAATTATTTACTTAATATTTTGTTAAATTACCTAGGCTTGCAGTTTTGATTAGGAAAGCAAAAGAGAAGTCTGCAGGTGGCCTGTAAAGCTAATTTTGAAGATAGCTCTGCTAAAGCTCATGCAGTGGTCTTGGAGAATATTAACATAGTGTTACAAACCGCAGTGCCCTCAGGGTGTTCACCTGCCACAGAATTTAATTTATTTTATATCTCATCTAATAGACTGAGTCTCATCCATTAAGTAAATATAATATGGAAATATTGTCTTGTTTCTCTAAAGAGGAAACCAGCGACGACAGGAGATTTATGCTGCAGAATCTTTTGCTCCTCTAATTGGATTAAAATTCAGGCTGTGTTGTGACCTATCCCTCGTTAAGGTGCAGTGTATGGGATACTGCCCGCATGACGCAGGGTCACATGTATTTCTTTAGCACATGTGAGATAAACAAAAGCAAAAATCAAATCAAATAGACACTTTCTGTGATGATTAATTTACCAGTCGAACTTCAGATGTCATCATACAGTTGCCTGACATTCACAGACTAAAAATATTTCCAATCTATGTACTCCACTTAGGTGTTTGAGGTATTCACCAACCTTGGAAAGGCTAATAGACCCAGCACTCGATAATTCTGAGAAATGTTTCCTATTAGTGGTGACAAAGAAAGAGGCTTGCAGCAATAGGCAACCTTTAAAAATAAAAATAAGAAGTGAGTGAATCAAACATGACATTATAATAGCGAGAAAATTGAATTCATCTGCACATGATAAGGGTGGCTTCATTATTCACAGGTGTCCTGGATGTGCCATGACACTGGAGACTGATGAGGCCACCCCATCTCTGGAGGATAAATTCAACATGCAAGGTATTGTTCTAATATATTCTCAAACTGTTTAGAATGTACTTAACAGATGGCAATGGGATAGTATTTTTATCTTTAGACATTCATAACAAGAAGGAACATAATTTGAAGCAAGACAAACCTGGAATAAGTTTTATACAGACTCACCTTCCCAACTCATTTAACAAAATTAGAACAGTTTCTCAGGAGGAGCAGTTGGAAGCCAGAGGCATTAGGATGCTTTCATAAGTCACCTTGGTAGAAGTGAGTTCTCTACCATCAATAAAATAGCTGAGAAGGCCTTTCTTCCAAACATTTGGAGAAATCATCCAAAGAGCAAATTTCAACAAAAGTCCACTGACTCATTTAGTTAATTTAAACTTTGTCTACCAGATTTTTTTTTAACTTCTCAAATTCTCTCATGGCAACTAACATATTTTCTTTCTATTCATCTCTTGCCTGACTCCTCCCAAATTATAAATCCAGTTGAATAGATGGCAAATACAAGTATGTACCCACATATCTCCAATTTCTAACATGCTTCCCTGGGCTTTTCTCTCATCTCTTCTTCTGGTGACTTAACCACCTGATTTAAGCAAACTTCCTCATTTACAAAAAAAAAACAACAAAAAAAAAAAAAAAAAAAAAAAAACAACCATGATGCCAGTCATATAATGGATTTAAGTTTTGTGTTATGGTAATTTCCCTAAGACAGATTTACCTTAAAGCCTGCTTTCCAAGTGTACAATCTAGAAGTAGCTAAAACAAAGGTGAAAAGCTTCTGGAGGGAAAAAAAATGAAATAAACTTAAATGGTATGAGATACTACAACAACTATTGGAGCATTTTTGGAAAAAGTTTTGGACTATGGAGGAAGCTACTTGTCCAAATTGTTGTGAATCATCCAAAATACACAGAATAGTTTCTTTGTTTCTAAATGTTAATGTTTGCACCCTCCTAATTACAGAGGAAATCATTGCAGACAAGGCATCCTTGTCTCTGAGTTAACTGTCCCAAATGAAGGATTGGAGAAGCAGGTTTAATTGAGGTAGGCAAAAGTCAGGATATACTTAATCTTCCAAGAGATGCTGATCTCTGGAGTCCTTATAATTAATATCTCTAAGTAGTAGTGTCTTGTAATGGTTGGTCAGAATTCAACACTTTAAAGCCAAAAATTCTACAAGAGATGGGTTTACTTGTGTCATAACAGTGCTTTTGTTACATCCTGGACTTGAAATAGAGACTCAGATTAGTGGCATGAATCAACTTTAGGCTCATGACCAAAATACTAAGGAGGCCCTTCTTACCTACTGCTAAGTACAAAATAATTACATCAACAAGTTGACACCTCCTCTTTCTCACATCCTCCTTTCTTACTCCCATTCACTTCATACAAGGGCTATTATATTGACATATACAATTAAGTCATTTACTGGGCTCTTTTGTCTGTCCACTATTAATGAAGTACTATACAACATGCAACAAGCGATGTAGAATAATTATGACACCAAAATGCATATCCAATTGCAAAGGTCAAAAAATGCTTTCATGTGCATAATCTCTTCTAGCTCTCACAATAACCCTGCAATAACCTAATGTGTTATATTAGTTTGAAAGACAAGGACTTCTAAGGTTTAGAGAAAGATTGTAACTTCCCCAGGTTTGCATAGCTAGTAAACAGCAAATGATTCTTGATTCTAAGCAATGTTTTTTTGATGTTTATTTATTTTGAAAGAGAGAGAGCTTGCACATGCACACACACACACACACACACACACACACACACACGTGAGCAGGGGAGGGGTATAGAGAAAGAGAATCCCAAGCAGGATCCCTGCTGCCAAGGCAGAGCCCAACGCAGGGCTCCATACCATAAACCGAGAGATTATGACCTGAGTCAAAATTAAGAGTCAGACGCTCAGCTGACTGAGCCACCCAGGTATCCTTGATTCTAAGCAATGTTTTATTTCTTACATGTTTGTTTGTTTATTTAAGGATGTTCAAATCCAATCAAGATTTGAACTGAAAAACCTGTACATCCACTGGATTTTCTTCTTCCCAGGAAATAAAAATGCAAACTCACTCCAAATAAGAGTGACAGAGATGGTGTTCCTGGGAGAAGTGGGAATGACTGGAAGGATGCTCTAGAAGTTCTTTGGAGAAACTAAAGGAACACCAGGAGCCAGCAATGGCAACTGATGGAGGAATGTTAAAAGACAAGCATGCAGCAATGAAGTCTGTATAGTCACCATGCAGAGGAATGAGGGCAAGGTAAAGATATTTACAGGTTGAAACTGGATCTCCTCAAGGAGATCCAGGAATCTCCTCAAGAAGAATATTCCTAAGACCTACAGAAAAGTGTTCCTTTCCATGATCAAGTAAATAAGTGTTGCATATTCAGGTTACAACAGTCAGGATCATGCAACAACTTTTTGAGGGGAAAAGGGGACAGTTGGGAACTGAAATATCCAGGGTTTTTGCCTTGCCAAACCAACCCTTCAAGGAAAACCAGAGTGAGTGAACCACAGATATCTCAAGAAAACAAAGATAACTTTATAGAACACAAGTAAAGACTAGGAAGAGGAAATTCACTCAAGGAACTATTTCAGAAAAAGTTGACTATTGCTTGCTTGACCTACTAAAAGGAGGTCTCTCTCTTTGGTTAATGATGACATACACAGCCCAAATGGCCACTTGAGACACCTCAAAAGAGTGGCCCTGTGGGCATAGTGACTGAAAAATTCACAAATCTGGGACTTAAACTTAGATCTTAGGACACAAAATGATATTCTTCTCCCTTCTATATCATAATGAAGAAAAGACATGCACATGAAATTACAAAATATTAGCCAAAAAATTAAAGAAAATATTCTCCACTTCCTTTTCCCACTTCCATGTATTTTAGTCTGATAAGGCTGCTACAACATATGAATTTGGGGAGGACACAAACATTCAGTGTATGGTACCATGCAATTTCTCGTTTGGACAACTGTGATTGTCCTCTGATAAGTCATCTTCCCACCATTCCTCCTTGCTCTGATCCATCTGCCACACTGTATCCAGAGTGATCTCTCTAAAACGTGGATCTGATCATGGCATCCCCATCTTCCCCAACACACACACATACTTAAGATGGCTTAATGATTTCCCACTGAATACAGAATAAAGTCTCAAGTTCTCAGCATAAACATTCCTTGCACCATTGTCATACCAATTTCCCAAACACAGAGCACTTCTAGTGCCTTGTTGATACTGTTTGCTTTGCCTAGAATATTTGCAGCCTCCTCCCTTCTGTCTGCTGTTGCTATCCTCAGGCTCACATTACCTACACAGCCTTTCCTGAACCCATCATCCAGTTCATTTCTTCTACTTAAGTAATGTGATTATATTTTTTTAAATAGGTGAAGGAAATGTTATTTCTGGCACCAAAAATTCTTTTAGGAATGGAATTGTATTTCTTTGGGGAAAAGTGTATACTGAAAAAGATCTAGGCTAAAAGGTGAGATGGCAAATGGTCTGGACCCAGAGAGAACTGCTAGGCATCAGACAATGGAAGAAATGAGTGAAGAGTTGTTCTGGTGAAGAGTTGGGAGGTGAGAGTAAAAAAAAAAGGGGGGGGGATGGAGGGTGGGGGATTCTGAAAAAGCAGATTGTTCAATGAGATCCCTCCATGAAGAATAACCTGGAATTATTGGTACCTTCTGCGAAAATGCAAGGAAATCTTAGAATGGGTGAATTTACACTCGAAAACTAACACAGGAATGAGTCTTTGTGTCCCAGAAAAAGTGGGTAGAGAAAGGAGACATTAATACAGGAGCCATACTATAATAGTGTAGGCCCTGTGAATTTGCAAAAATTTTAGAAGGTTCACATATACTCAGGTCATAAACTTGGAGATATGAAACAATGCTACCTATATCTCTAGAGCCAAGAAAATTCAAGCTGACATCTAAGTTATCCTTCAGTTATGGGCTCTATCTTAGCCTGTCTTTATTATAATTATAATTAATGTCTGGCTCCCATCCTAAATTATGATCTCATATAGGATCTCATATAGGACAGAGACCCGGGCTTATTAACCCCTGAATTCCCCTATATAGGAATGACAACACAACATTTATGAGTAGAAACTTAAATGTTTGCTGAACTAGATTGAATTGAATTATTGAAGAACATTTTCAAAATATTCAGAGGCTCCAGAATAATTCCTTCTGGATGCAATTTTCAAAAATCTGCCAAAGTATGAGTGGGGGGTTGGGAAGAAAAGGAAGGAGGTGGTGTAACTGTGGCAGTGGGGAAGATTAGGAAGAGATATCATTACAGTCAATATGTAATGTGAGGCCAACACACAGCAGATGGGTCCTTAAGAATGTCTTTCATTAACTTTCTCAAACTTAAGACTGATGACATGTTGGATCAGATAATTCTTTGTTGGGGGGCAAGGTAGGGGTCCTATGTATTATGCAGTGTTTAACAGCTACCCACTAGTTGCCAGTAACACCAGCCAGTTGTGATGAGTAAATATATCTTCAAACATTGTTGAATGTCCCCTGGAGAGCCATATCACTCCCAAATGAGAGTGACTGATCTGAAGTATATATGATTTATAGCACCTACTGAGACACAGAACTGGGTCCCAGCTTCTTAAAGGGAATGGACTAAATGTCATGGAGACTAACAATTTGCCATGAGACATGCAGCTAACTGGTTCACTATACCCTCACTCTTGGGTGGTCAGCCTTACTCTTGATTTCAGCCACTACTCTTCAAGCCCATCTGTGCCTACCTCTGTCCTATCTCCAGCTTGGCAGCCCTGTTGTGGTTAATGTGATCTCCACTGGCTGGCCGGTTTGTCGCATACCTTCTTACAATCACTCATTTCAATACTTTTAGGTTTTTATCAATTTGTCCTTGATTTTCTAAACATTCTATTCAAAACTGACTATTCAAAAGTCAGTAATAGTTTGACCCAAGGCCTGCCACTCTCCCAGTTCCGCTGCCTTCTCCTGGCTCCCCGCAGCTTCTTCTCTGTCTATCTGTGTTTTTATCCTGAATATTACCCTCTCTCTGCTTTGAGAAGAAAAGGTCAGCATTAAGTTGCCATACATGTATCACCACCTATTTCTGTGAAATAGGAATCATTGACTCCCACCAAGTACAGCTTCAGAATATACAGTGGCATTTCCCTTTTGCATCATGGGTTCTCAATATCTACAAACTACCACTGAATGGAAGAGGAACCAATGGTATCAAGGAAAATAATGACAATATTTTGGGGTCATGCCAGAATGTATTTCATTCCAATAAATGTGTGCAACAGCAATACTCTATAATGTAGAATGCTAAATAAATTAACTAAGACTTAAAAAAAAATAAAAGAAACCAAGACACTATCACTGAAACCACATCGATCACTTTGGAATGGATAACAATGTTTAATGGAAAGAAGGTGGAAGAAGGTAAGAAAATAGGAGACTGAGGTCTCTACCCATTCAGAAATTGAGGTCATTTAAAAAAACAACTGCACAACAACAAGCCAATGAATAACTCAAGCATAGTTCACATTATGTATGAATTACAAGTACTCAGGACTCCTCAGAAACTTCTAATTAGAATTAAAAGAATTGACTCTGAAAATGAGTTATGGTAATCAGTTTCTTATAAGAGTTGAGTCCCAGGAAATCAAGAGTTTTAAACTATTAATTGACTCATTTTGTAAGAAAGATATATGTTTAAATCAACTTGGATTTCTCTATCAGCCCTATTTTACACAAAGAGAAGAAAGACTATGGGAGAAGGCTATTGAGCACACAACCCATGACTGACTGGAGATTAAGAAGAATTCAGGATATATTTTACTATTAAAGACCTAAAAAGAAATATAGCTGTTTTTTTATCAGATGCTGCTTCAGCACAAATGTTTTCCCTCATTTATTTTTCCAATTGCAATAATTGAAAAATATATAAGTGGACTTAGTATCAAATGTGAAAACATTTTTATCACATTTACAAACACATCCAATCATAACACAAACTACTCCATTCATTCTTCAGCCATTGATTTAACAGATATTTACTGAGGTATACTGTCTACGGTCTCATTCAAGCAAATGCTCCAAACCTAAAGTCCTCACACAAGACACAAACATATTTTATCAGCTGTCTTCCCAAACCCTCACTGAAAGCGATTGGCTAGGAATGGTTGTCTGATACAGGCCAGCCAATCCTAAAGTTGGCCAACAGTTTCCCAAAAAAGATAATCAGAAACCATGAGACTGTTCCTCTCAGGAAATTTAAGGAGAATCATAGGAGACTGATGTAGTCCATTTCCAATCCCTGAATGACAAAAAGTAGGCTTCAGTCATAATGCTCAAGTTAGCAATAACCCACTGAAAAGATTAAAAATAATAAAATCCAGAAAATCCCACCCCACTATGGAGTCAAAATTCAGTTTTGATACAAGCACGGATATGTCAGGTCAGCAACTCAATCATCTGCTTTATATGTAAAATCAGGACACCCCCACCCCACCTCCCTCTCCAGTAAGCCTTATGTTAGATGTTTAGATTTGCTGAGGCAATTCTATTTGAATCCGTATATTCCTGTCAGGCTCCAGTCTGAACTGCTTAAATCCCCCATGTTGCTTACCCTGGAGTTATGAATAGGAAATAAAGGCAAAACGGATGGCACCTAAGCTAGCAGGGAGACTAATGTAAGTAAAACACAGTATTGTACTGTGGAACTTGTAATTGGTTTTAATCATATTTAACATCTGTTTCTCTACTTTAGCATATAATTTAGATGAAGCAGCTTAGAAATCTCAGCAAGAATCCATATTTTACATTTATTGAAAGAGGAGCACTTTCCAAGTGATCAAATTGCTCTCCTAATTCACTCATAATAATGTAGTAATTTGGAAAGTCTTTTTTATTTTCCTCATGAAATGTTCTTAATCAGTGGTCCTAGCTACTAAAGACTTCCCATCTGCTATCCCAGCAATAGCAATGTAAGATTATTGACCCAGCATAACTTCTCAGAATTCTCCCCTCTTTGGCTATGTCTCTCTCTTCATTTGACCTCTAACTTTACCTTGCTGCTGGAACTGCTCATTAGAAAGTCACCAGCTGCCTCCTACTCATCAGACTCAATGCACCACTCTCACTTCTTATCCTCCTTAGCTTCCCAGAAAGATGTAACCCGATCAACTTGGAATTCTCACTTCCCATAGTGTCACAGGAATTAATGAATCCTTGTGAATGAGAACTTGGCCCCAGTCCTACTTGTCTGACTATTCTCTGCTTAAGGAGAGTTCCATGACCCTTGGTGTAGTCCAGGCCCACAAATATGTTCTATTTGTCCTTCACAGTGTTTTTAAAAGTATAATTTAATGTGTTATAATCCTATTACTCCCATTGTAATCTAGAGTTATGACTTCTTTTGAAAACTCAGAAGATCCGGCAACACTGGGCCTACTCATCAAAACTGAATCTCAGCGGCCCCATTAAGACACACCCACCTCCTTAGTGCCTTGGTCCCCACCTCATACTCAGTTGGCAAGCATGCTCTGACCTCAGGCTCCCCTTCCTCTTTAAGTTACCTGCCTGACCCCTGTAGGCTCTTCCAACCCCTGCTCCCACAATGCCTTCATCCACACCCTTATACCAACAGTTGACATGTGCTAATGCTCTAGCCTCAGCTTTCATCTTTTCTTTATCTTTTCAGGAATCCTATTACTTTCTATAGCTTCAAAATTCCCTCCTTTGAAATGATGCATAAGTGTATACTTGAATCCTTATCTTTCCTCTAGCTCCATTTCCAAATTACTAACTGCAGGTAGTCCCCTCCACTCAGAAGCCTCACTCACAACCTAACTTCAGCATACCCCAAATTGACCTAACCCTGAGCTACTCCATCTTCCTGATCCCAAATTATTTGCCTGTTATTTCAGTCTCTTCCTCTCAGTCACCGGGGCCACAAACCTCCAAAATATCTTGACATTGTCTCCCTTGTTTCCTATAAATCTGATGCTGAGTTAGTAAGGCGCACTTCTGCAAAGCTTCTTGAATGCCTCCCTCTCCCACTGCCACAGTCCAAGCTCATATCATCCTAACATCATTGGCTCTTTTCAGCCAGGCCCTGAGCTAGCTACTGAACTCCTGTGTTATTCCCTAGCTGGAATAATGCAGTCTCTCTCTTCCCTTGAATATTACTTGCGCCTTCCAATTCATTCTACATGATATACCAAACTAATTTTCCAAAGCACCCAGTTAACTAATTTTCTGACCCAGTTAAGTCACATTACATATTTTCCCCCAAATGTTAACTAAATGAAGAACTTCCACAATATGGCCTAATCTACTCTCCTATATCCATCTCTTCACTACTCTATAATGCAAGTATTATGTTCCACACAAACTAAGCCTCACTGTTTCTTGCACATGTGTCATAGTCACCCAACTCTGTTTTCCCTTATACTATTCTCTCTGCCAGAAACCATTTCCAACCATCTCTTCCCTCTCTGCTCTTTAGACATTTACTGCCTCTTCAAGATCCATGGCAAAATCTACTTTTTCCTTGAAGACATCCTTATGTTAACTTTTCCTTAATTCCCATAATAGTTTAATTATGACATCAGTTTAATACTCAAGGCTCATCCAGGAGTGACCAAAAATCACCTGATTTGGTGTGATATCATTTGAGTTGCATACACTAAAAGACTATCCAAGAGGAGTGAGTTGTTCTACCAGTGAATTAGCCAAGCCTCAGATATCTACAAGGTATTGTCCTCTTTTGATACATAATCTCATTTAAACCACATGAAGCAACAATTTACATTTTATAATTTCTCATTTTACAAATGAAAAAGCCAAAGATACTGTCGATTGTAGTGATATTTGGGAATCTAAGGATTTACCAATCTTCTAAACAATGAGAGATTTACTTTACATCTCTTAAGGCATGAACTTCTTAACTCAGACACCTACATTGTGTTCTTGTCCAATCTATTCTTCTAGATTGAATTTTCTTAGAGCAAACTTTGTGTCTGCCATGGCAGCTAGCATAATGCCAAGCACATGGTAGACATTTAGTATCTATTAAAAAATAAATGAATTGGGGGGGGGGAGTGGGAATCAACTTTTTAGGTCCAGTTTTTTCCTGAAACTTTGAATTTGAAAGAATCATATCAATATCGAAGCATGAAGTATGCAGTTTCAATATAGAATCAAATGACGTTCATTAGTGCTTCTCAGGGAATACAGTGTGAGACATAAGAAGAATCGGTATTGCAGACCGCTCACTTCAGGGCAAATGGGTTAAAAGCTTCACAGCGCTCAGAACCCCTCTTGACTCAGCTGATCTAAGGAGTCACTGGGTCAAAAGCCTTCCTGGGACTAAAGCGCTGGTACAGAAAGTTTTCTTTTAGCAGGATCAGCTTAGCCTGAGACTCTCCATTCTTGCTTCCTTCTGTCATGGCACATTTTCTTATTTAAGCTGTTGGCATTTGAAAGGTCCCTCTGAATAATTGATGGCTTTCTGGAAATATGCAGAGAGCATTTTGCCAAGAACAGGAGCCCCATTTGGGGAGCTGGTCAGATTAGAAATTCAGTTTCAAGTCCAAATCCCTTTCAACCTGAAACCTTCTGTCAGCTTGGAAAAGGAAGGCCAGGTCTGGTCAGCACTTGGCAAGGAAAGAGCCATATATAATTAGGAAATATTTTTTAAAGCAACAAATATCACTCATTTCAATGAACAAAAGCAGCTTTGGGAGTTATTGTCACTGCCATTACTCTTTTGTAAAGCATAATCACTGTATATATCGCTACATGGCAAATCTCATGCCTGTACATAAGGCACAAAGAATTAAAGTCATGCTTCTGTTTAAAAGATTATTTACCCATTGCTGAGAAGGTCCAAATAGATATAATTAAAAATGCTTTTTAATCAATGTATGGGGGAAAAACCACAAAGAGCAAAATGGTTATGACCTCTTTTCTGATGTAGACATTTCTGACACATAGTAGTAACAAAATGTTCCCTTTGTAGTCTCCAACTTATAATCATAATAGACCTGGTCAGTAAAGGGATCTTTTCTTTGTCAACTGTGAGTTAGGCTACTTGTCTTCAAAACATATGACCAGTTAATTTCCAAATAAAGACAATACTATGACTGCCATGAGATCAAGATTTCTTTTTTTTTTTCAAGTTTATTTATTTTGAGAGACGGAGAGAAAGAGAAAGAATCCCAAGCAGGCTCCTCACTGTCATCATGGAGCCTGACAGCGGGGCTCCAACTCATGAACTGTGAGATCGTGACCTGAGCCAAAACCAAGAGTCAGAGGCTTAACCAACTGAGCCATCCAGGCGCCCCTAGATCAGGGCTTCCTAACCTTTCCTGGGCCACAGCCCTTTTGAGAGTCTTGTGAGTCTTCTGCATTTCTTCATAGAAATGTTCTTAAATGTAGAACATAAAATAAGTGGGATTATAAAGGAAAGTAGTTTTATCACAAAGCCATCACATTTTTTAATTTGCAATATAGTGATCTATGTACATCTTTGCTAATGCATTTAATAATGAGGACTAGTGGATTTGTGTAATACCTACCATCATTTCAAAATAGAAATGAGCACACATGGTATTTCAAGATATGTATTAACAGTAATATATGCAAATACCTTGTGTTGACTCACAAATACTACTCATTGCTATAGTGGTTTGTTGCATACATTCATAACAGACGTAAATGTGAAATTTTATTTAGAGGTTAGTGAAATTACAGTTGTAAGTTTCTTTCATCCAAGTTCACAACCCTTTGGACTTTATTCTCATTTAAAAAAAAAGAAGAAGCATATCCTTTTAATTACCTTTTAATTAGGTCTGTTGGTTATTGTAAATACCCAATATTGTTAGAAAATTTATACCTACCTTGAGTTAACACATGGTATGTATTTGTCAATTCAGTGGTACTAAATACCATGGAGGGCAAGTGGTGACAGGAGATGTTGCTTGTATGTACAGACCCACAGGTCTATAGATTTTTTCTGTTCATTAGATTAAGTGATCCATATAAATATTTTTATTGCACATTTCCCTGTTAAGGTTTTCATTAACTCCATGGATTCTTATACAATGTTAGGATTATCTGATTTATTTGTTTAGACTGGAGAGCATCTCTTAGCACGCTGTGGCATCGGGTAAAGGGCTTCTTACAACAAGCAAAGATTGAAACAATCATTTAGCAATCAGCAGGCCTTCTCAAATCACATCTTAGCTATAAGCCCAGGTACAAATCAGTGACTTATTGTGGACAAAGCACCCCATTTTTTAAATAATCTTTTAAAATCATCCATGGGGTGAGATTCTATGCACAACAGAGGTATATATTTTCAATCAATTATTCCAAATATCCATTGAGTACCTGTTTACTAGATATTGAGGAAGTACAAAGAATACAAAATATTCTTTTTTCTGTTTCTTGCATTCTGTTTTCAAGTTGATAATCTAGATGTAGAAAGATAAACATCTTGGAAATAAAAGACATCATTTTAAAGGTTACAGTCTCACTGATATTGTTTTCCAGTGTCCAATCTTTAGGGGCTATATCTTTACCACATTTATTGCAGGAAAATCAGATTTTATGCAAGAGAGTCATCCTAAAGAGATATTTCAACCCTTGCAAAATTTAAGACTAATATCAGTCAACTTTTTAAAATTTTTTATCCTTTCTAGTCTTGATTTTTTTAAAATTTCAATTCCAGTGTAGTAACATCCAGTGTTATATTAGTTTCAGGTATACGATATAGTGATTCAACAATTCAATACATTACTCAGTGTTCATCATGATAAGTGTACTGTTAATTCCCTTCACCTATCCCTCCATCCATCTCTCCTCTAGTAACCATCAGTTTGTTCTCGATAGTTAAGAATCTATTTTTTGTTTTGTCTCTATTTTTTTCCTTTGTTCATTTCTTTTGTTTCTTAAATTTCACATATGAGTGAAATCATATGGCATTTGTCTTTCACTGACCAACTTATTTTGCTTGGTATTATAGTCTCTAGCTCCATCCATGTTGTTGCAAATGGTAAGATTTCATTCTTTTTATGGCTGAATAATATTCCATTGTGTGTGTGTGTGTGTGTGTGTGTGTGTGTCACATCTTTTTATCTATTGATGGACACTTGGGTTGCTTCTATAATTTGGCCTTTGTAAATAATGCTACAATAAACATAGGGGTGGACATATCCCTTTGAATTAGTGTTTTTGTATTCTTTGGGTAAATATGCAGTAGTGCGATTACTGAATTGTGGGGTAGTCCTATTTTTAATTTTTTAAAACCTCCACAATGTCTTCTACAGTGGCTACACCAATTTGCATTCCCACCAACAGTGTAAGAGGGTTCCTTATCTCCATATCCTCACCAACATTTGTTTCTTAAGTTTTTGATTTTAGCCGTTCCAACAGGTGCAAGGTAATACCTCATTGTAGTTTTTTTATTTGCATTTCCCTGATAATGAGTACGATGTTGAGAATCTTTTTATTTGTCTGTCGCCCATCTGGATATCTTCTTTGGAAAAGTGTCCATTCTTGTCTTCTGCCCATTTTTTAATTCATATGAAAAAATTTAAATAGAGGCTTTTATTCTCAGAGTGAATTCTGCTCTCCTCATTGTAGTCAGGAGCAGGCACACCACAGTGATGTTTATCATACAGCTTTGTCCCCTCAATCTTATCAACTTTTTCCAATTATCCTTGACTGTATATATGACAATTTTAAAGAATTTAAAAGGAAGACTGGTTTGCTGTTCCTTCTTAGTTTACTCAGGATTATCTCTAATATTTCCCAGATTTATTTTTGCTAAGTAATAGCACAGTAAAGTGATATTTTATTACTAGTAAATTATGTTGCAAGGTTATCATTTTGGAAGATAGACAAGGGAGGAGGGATATTCATGGCCTTAATGATAACACCACTGCTTGATGAAAATGTAAATAGTGTATTTAATGAGTCTTTATATTATTTCATTTTAATAAAGTAAATTTAAAATAACATATTCCAACACATGGAATAAAGGCATGGCTCATGTTATTCTGACACAGGTGAATTCTTTCTCTTTACCAGCTAAAATGGCAATGCCAAGTAACAACATATACACAGTTTATAATTGACTCAGCTTTGAAACTGTATAATTTTGGCAACTTTTTTAAATTTGAAAGACTTCCTTCATCTCAAAATTTAAAAGTAAAATATTAATATTTTATATTATACTCTTCAAATTTACATAATTCACATTCATGTGCTTTGTAATTGAGTTGCAATTTACTGTGTCCAAATCACCATCAAAGTTATTTTTAAGCATTATTGCCCCTGTCCACTTTTAAAATTTTCAGATCGTCAGCCATGGGACTACATTAGGAGCTTACACAGCTTATATAACTTACATAGCACTTAAGGCTTGCAAAATAATTTCTCTTATCTCATTTGGGCATTACAATGGCTGTCTTCAGTAGATAGGAAACTTAAAATATATTATTATTTGGACAGACTGAGGCTCATCAAGCTTCATTTCCAGTAAGTAATGCAGTCACAACACAAATATAGAGTTCCTGAGAAATTTCTTGGCAAAACTCAAAGACATCAGGTGAGTAGATACACAATTATCTGTCAGATGAACAAGCAATCAGTGCTCTGATCATCCGAAGAACCACTCTGATACAGTGATCAGGAAAGCTTTACAAAAACAAACAAACCAAACCAAAACAAAAAAAAAAAGAAAGAAAGAAAAGAAAAAAAAATGGTGTTTCGGCTGGTTTTTGAGGGAATTAGGCACAATTGCTGAAGGACTCAACTTGGCTCAGTGGAGTGGTATGAGAGAGGGAAGAGAGTATTTCAATAGGTCACAGTTTTCAAAGATCATCACTGACAATGCGTCAATGGGATCACAGACTGTGACATAACACAGTGGTAAATAGCAGCTAGGATCACGGGGCAAGAGAAGACAGGGTATCCTTCAGCCTCTACAGTGAGAAGGTCTGTGTGTGACATGACACATGGTGTCATAGAATGAGCACTGGTCTTGGAACCAGAAATCCAAAGTCTAAATTTTGTCTCTGCCATTCAAATATTGTTTTGGAAAAAGCCAAGTCATTTATTTCTGGAATCTTCATTTTACACATCTGGAACATAATTGTTGCTCTGCTGGTTCACAGGAAATGGATGAGGAAACAGGAAAACACTCTATGAAAGGATTCTAATCTGCTTTATAAATGTGAAGGGGCACATATGAAGAGTGGAGCAGAATGCTAGTTAATGAAGGAGCCTTGTGTGATGGTGGTTTACTTCGGGTAGTTACTAAAGAGCATACAAAAACAAAACGCCCTATTTCCCTGATAAAAATCCCTATTCTTTTTTTAATTATGAAATGAATATATGCTCACTGTGAAATTCAAATATCCCAGAAGTGAATAAAGCAGAAGTGAAATTTCCCCCTTCTCCACCCACCCACCCACTCTCATCCCATTCCCCAGAATAACCATTTACCTTACTTTGGTGCATACCCTTCATGGGCCAGACATCTTCAGAAGCATAATGATGACAACGGGACAAAGCAGAGATGCCTGTCCTTGGCCCCACCTGAGGAAGGACACACACTCTTCACCCTATCTGGAGTTCTGGGCTGTGAAGCATAATGTCAGCACTCATGCTGACTAGAATCATGCCGAATACCTTGTGTAGCTCTCTGCTGCTTTACTCAGGTAGAACTGGGAATCTCCACTACCTGACGCCACTTCCCACTTGTGACAAAGATGAATGGTTTGCTGTCTTCACTCTGATTAGTGGCCGTTTTAGCCAGCCTGTGGGATGTGGCCCTCTTCCCTCAACAGCACTGGCATGTCAGAATCAGAGGAGCCTCTGCAGGCTTGGGGTTACTGCTTGTAAATCAGGCCTGTGCCATTCAATGCAGACAGCAGGACTTCCCAGAGACAATGCAGGCTCATTCTGCCAGGGGTCCTCCCAACTCCTGATTTATAATCACTTCCTGGAAACCAGGTGTAAAATCCAGGTTTGTAAATCAAGTCTTTTTATTTAGGATTTATTGGCATGATTTGAAAATCTGTTTCAAGACTTGTAAATCTATATCTGGATTTGCAAATCCATTTAAGGATATGGAAATTAATTTTTGGACTTACAAAACACTAAAAATAGTTTGGTTACAACTACCATTAGAAAGAAGAAAGACTTATAAATCAATAGCAGGCTGGTAAGATTTGCTGGCAGTTTCCATAAATTAAATTCTGGGTTTATTACTTCAGGTGAGAACAGATTTATAAATCCAACTTGCGAATCATCAAAAAAAAAAAAAGTATACGATTTGTATTCTAACTTGAAATATTACAGAGCAGCACCACTATTGATACCCTATTGATAAGACGAATAGTCCAAAGTAAAGGTAATAATCTATTCAGGTTAGAAGGATTTTACATATGGAACCAATAGTCCTTTGTTGGAAAGCCTATGGGGTAAGTGGTCTATGCTTCTATCTGGCCTGCACTGAGAGATCTGAAGGAGTCTGAGACCATGTACTTACTGGACATAGCCTGGTGAGAAAATCGCTACACTGACTCTGAAAGCTCAGGCCACTTTGGCTGTGAACTAGAGATATTTAACAAATGTTCACTCTCCACAATATAAGCCAAACCTCAACACTTTATCTATTAGATAAATAGATTTATATTAGATTTTATACTTCTTGAATAACATTGCCCAAGGAGGCTGGTCACAGTTACCAAGATCGTAATTATAGAGTGGTGATTCTCAACCAAGGCAACGTTTTTCCCCCAGGGGACATTTGGCAATATCCGGAGACTTTCTTGGTTGTCATAACTGGGGAAGGATGCTACTGTCATCTAGTGGGTAGAAGCCATGGATGCTGTTAAACATCCTACAATTCACTGAACAGCTACCCACAACAAAGTATCTAGCCAAAATGTGAAAAGTGTGGAGGTTTTAAAAACCTGTCATAGGGAACTATATTTAGCATAAGCCAGTACAGAATGACTCTGTCAAGACGCCTCCAACTCTGGTTCCAGTGATTCTGCCATTCAGGCCAACCCAGAAGCTTTTTTCTTATTTAGTTAACCTAAAAAGAGAATGTGCTCAAAATTCACGATGTAGTAAATATGATAAATCACATTATGAATATGCTCTGCTACCTCAAATTCACCCTATATTTGATCAACAGGACTTCCATAGAAACTGAAGTTATAGCATTTGGTGAAATTATATTATTTGACCGGAGAGACCCCTTCATTGTATTTGAAAACAAGTATGTGGGTTCGGAAGGGAATGCAAGGCAAGAATTCTTTTCGGCTTTGTTCAGCAGTTTTATAAAGCAACCTCATGTAGTGAACTCCCTGGGAGCCTGAGACCCTTTTGATTATATGGTGTTTGGAATAAAATAAAACAAATCCCATGTTCTTTTATTCTGACCTCAAAATGATTTCTAAATGATCACCTTGGGTGTTCTTTCCCTCTACTTATTGCTGTGTTCTTCCATTTGAATTACTGCTCAGCATCACCTCAGAAGTCAGCTGAATATTTGCCGATTGTAAGAAGACAGTCTCATATTGAGATTATAGCAGCTCTCCTCAGACTTGCCCTATTCATGGGCTCGGCCATTATGAGAACCTAAAGATGGAGACAGGACTCAACATTCAAATGGTGCATTTGAAGCACACGGTGAAGTATATTGTATAAATGCAAATGAACAGAAATATGGTATTGTAAGAGCTGAGCCACTTGTGCAATTAGGAAGGAAATCAAGATTGTAGAGTGCAGCACCCAGCAGAGCACTCAATTTTGTACACGGGGAAAAAAAGTTTAAAGAAACTTGGTGTGGTGACTCCGGTCTTTGGAGAGTTTAAGTCTGGAATGTCTGAGAAATAACCAGGAAATAGGTAACTGTAATCATACCCCTTCTCACCTCCTCCCCTCTACACACATTCCTCCACTAACATACTAAAAATGCACATTATTCCTCTAATTTAGGCAGTGTTTTGTCCCATTTAATGAAACATCTATGGCTTTAATTCAATATCTTTAAAGTCATTTTTGTCACCATAAGACCATTAAGCATTCCAGGTACACGAAGGCCAGCAAGGTTAGTCTCCCATCAAGCCATCTGGGTTGCTTATATGAGCTTGGTGTATAGACGCAGATTGGAAAGGATCAGGAAAATACTGAATTTCTTGGAATTTCCTCATTCTATGTGAGATAGCAGGAAGCATAAAACATGATGGTTAGAAGCAGTGACCTCATTTTATATTAAATTCATTTATCTAGTAGATGAATGTATAATAAAGGGGCAGAAGACAGCTTAAGTAAGACTAAGAAAAATATTTAAAATAATTGATATTTGTTATCAGAAAACCTACTCCTTCTCTCACTGTTCTCCACTTCTACACAGTAGTATTCCTCAATTGCCTATGATGTGCCATATGGATCAGTCCTCTCTTGAAAACATACAGCCCATGTCTATAATTATTTTAAAACTCTTTTCTCCCCAACCACACCTGGTAGAATTTTTATATATAGCTTTCAGATCCACAATTCATCCAGCAAAGAATCATCCAGCTAACATTGTGAACCTACGTCTTCCCAGACTCTGCTAAGTAAGGGGACACAAAGATGAATAAGCCACCATCTGATACCAAGGCACTCTCATCCTAATGGAGGAAACAGACATGTAAATAAATAATTATAACATATCCCATGTGTATCCCATCTGCCGAAATGAAGACATTTCAAAATACAGTGGGAGCACAGAGGAAGGTGGTGAAATCTTTAAGAGGTGATGGTGCTTGAGCTAACTCTTAAAAGATGTGTGGTATCTAGTAGGAAATGGAGCAGAGAAGTGGTGAGAAGAACATTATAAATGAGGAAACACCTAGGTAAGACAGAATTTATAAGGAGGCCAACGTTCAGAGTATCCAAAAAATGTAGCATGGCTAGAGCAATGGTTTTAAACCAGGAAGGGGAGCAGGAGAAGAAGACGGTATCAAAACCACCTATATCAAACCACGCCTCATGAAGCACAGGGCGGGAGTCTAGGAAACAGGTAAGGGACTCATGAGAGATAAGTTGCAGAGAAAGGTTGAAAAAGTAGATTGAAACATGACAACTAGATCATCCAAACACTTAGTCACTGCCAAATCCTTAGCAATATGCTTTCTTCTTTGTGTCTTCTTTTATTTTCTGCTAATATACATATCCAGAGGAATAGCTTACCATTTGTGTTGGTTTGGTAAGGGATATGGATTTCACAATTGTCTCATGTTCTTATGGCAGCTCATGAAATAGTATCAATTAATGTGGTAAAAAAAAAAAAGATACAGAGAGAAAAACTAGGGGTCTAGAGAGCTCATAAACCATAAAATTAATTTCAAGATAATTTAATATTGGCTTTATCAGGAAACTTATTTTGTCATCAAGATTTATCAGCCTTCTTAACAATCAGACACAGAGAAGTTAAGGAACATCACTTAAATCATGTCAAACTAGACTGGCTAAATTTAGCACCTGAGCATGGAGTTTAGGGGATGATCCCAGGGATATATTAGATATACATACAATATTTCCTCCCATATCTTCAAAGAGAAGTCTTACTTCTTCGTACAAACTTATTTCCAGTTTCTCTTAGTAGGGAAAAAATAATTTCAATTGCCTACCCAAATCTCTCCTGTAAAGTCTTCCTGGTCTTGCTTATATTAAAACCAATAGAAAAGCAAATTTTATATCAGAAACAAATGTATACAAGAAACACAGAGGGGGGTGGGGCTGATAGATGCCCAGTCTCAGATTTTTCCGGACAGTAACTCCTAAGACCTGAAGCATGTAAATAGGTATTAGTCTCCCCAGGTCCTCTGTGAAGGCTGGAGGGCTCTCCTCAGCCAGTGTCAGCTAAATCCCTCATGTCTGCTCAACAGGAACCTCAGTTTATGAGGGAGGGAAATTATAGATTGAAAAATGTTCTTTTTGTGAAACTCTGGTTGTAATGTTCGGTGAAATGATAAATGAATAGGTTTTTCCTGGCAAACTACAGTAATTAGGCCATTCCTCACTTCTTTATTGGAGGCAGACCTAGATGTTTAATCATCATTATGTGATCATTTAATTTTAGCAAAGTGTTACTATTGGAAAAATTATATATTCACCTTGCCCCCTCCCCTTTTTTAAAGGTGGTGATGAAAGGAAAAACAAAAACTCTAAATTGTATCTGGAGTTTAGGGAGAAATGGGACACCAATTTTAAATTTTACACAACTTTAGTATATTTTTTCTGATTTTCATAGTAACATATGGTATTATAATAATATTGTAGAAAATGTGAAAAATATGTAAAATATTAGAAAAAATGACTATAATTACCCACTGTTCCACTTTTCTAAGAAAACCATCATTGTTAATAGTTTGGTGAATTTCCTTTCAGCCTTTTTTCTTTGGGGTTTTATTTTATAATATTCACGAAATAACAAGATTTAGGCTAGTATCGGCCACACAGAAGCACGCCAATGAAAGCAGAAAATATGGTTATTTTAAAAGCATTTTGGAAAACTTAGAAAGCATTTTCATACTAATCACTGACCAGGCATGGCCACAATAAAGAATTAAGTTTTTCTTCTTATCTTTGTGCCTGAAATCAACTTGGGGAAATGAATAAACATACATTAAGAACTTTGAAGGAATAAATATCTTCAAAGAGCTTGAATCTGTAATTTCCCTGAAGAACAGATTTATGATCTAAGCCCATTCTTTTCAACTTAATGCATCGGCCTTTCCATAGGCTGGTAAAAAGCAGTTCAGTAACTGCATCTTCCGTCCTCGGTGATAAGATCTCCTGCAATAGGATCAATAAGACCTGCTTTCATAGAACTTTTTTCTTATCCCATAACCTCAAAAATCATTTTGTGCCACAATGATCACTACAGGGAGGAAAATAAAGAGATGTTGAGTCTATCAAAGTTTTTCATAGCGAGGCTGGTTTACTTCAAACCATCACAGCATGGTGGTTAACGGCTCTGGAACAGCCAAAGGATGGAAGCAGATGGAAAAAAGACACTGAAAGATCCTCTTCTCTCTTTACAGAGACCTTCAAAGTTAAAGGGGCATAAGATTCATATTCCAGGCATTTACTACCTAATTTGGCACTGGGAATTTCAAACTAGGCTTATTTTTTTAATCCCGCTCTTAACTAAGAGATTTCTGAAATAAGCCCTAATTTAGTATAAATATAGAAATTGTTAATAGATGAGGTAAAAAGGAAGATCCAGATACAAATTAGTTTGGAAAACCAGTAAGTAAATACATTTATTTTTTGTAGTATTTTTCTGAGTCTTTCCTCTACCACAGACACTGTAAGTCTCACAGAGAGGCCTGTAGTATACAGTATTCCCCAGTTTTGTATTTCCATTTCTCCCCTTCTTTGAGTTCCACAGAACTCATTTTGAAAAATAACTATTTGTATGTTTCTGAGTACCCAGGTAGAGTAGGTCTGTGTTCCAGAGTTGATTCCTTTTAATGTGAATAAAAAGGTAATACTCATAAATACAAAGTCATAATTATAAAAGACTTAGGTGACATGAAACCTTGCAGCATTTATTTGAGAAAATATCTCTAAGCTAGGAATCCCTGGTGTAGGGTCAAGTACTGCAATATCGCTTTTAGGTTTATGACCTTGGACAAACGATTTAACCTTTGTGAATCTTAGTTTCTTCCTCTGTGAAATGGAAGCAAAAGTCTTGTCTATCTCACAGGATTGTTGTGAGGATCAACTGAGAGCTCTTTAGAAAATAGAGATTGTACTAAAAAAAAAGTCTGGGGAGTTATTATAATTCTGACTACTGCCTGCTTTAACACTGAAATAAATGCTCTTTGGTAGACGTTTTCAAATAAGCTATAAAGAAAGGTCTGTGTATTATTCAGCCAATTCTTTTCTGAACCTCTATTTCTATACCTTTGTTAAAAGATAAACTGAGGCGCCCTAAAAACTTTGTAGTTTATTTAAGCAAGAATTGATTCAAATTGGGCAGTACCAAAACAGAAGTGGTTAGTGTGCTCCACTAAGAGGAGCCAGGGTAAAGACGTATATAGAAAATGCAGAAACAAAGAAAAGAAATTATGTGACTGCTGTAGTTTAAAGCCTAGTTGGTTGCTTGTGACTGATGTGATTGCATAACCTTGAGGCATTCACAGGCTTAAATTTCGTTTTGCTTACGTAGGCCTCCATGTTATTAAAGCCACCTCAGCCTTCTTGTTTAATTAATTTTACATCTTATGGTGCAGTTTTTTCTAAAATTGTTTTCTGTGTCCTAATCTCATCTTCCATAACAGACTAGAAACTCCTTGAAGGCAGAGTTAGGGTTTGATATTTCCCTTGACTAAGGGATTGTTTGCTGGTATTTTATTAAGATGGAAAAGATTACCAATATAGTTGAAGTTCTCCCATAGAAAGTATGTTCACGGGGGGGCGCCTGGCTGGCTCAGTCGGTTAAGCATCCAACTTCAGCTCAGGTCATGATCTCAAGGTCTGTGAGTTCGAGCCCCGCGTCAGGCAGGCTCTGTGCTAACAGCTCAGAGCCTAGAGTCTGCTTCAGATTCTGTGTCTCCCTCTCTCTCTGCCCCTCCCCTGCTCATGCTCTGTCTCTCTCTGTCTCAAAAATAAATAAGAACATTTTTAAAAAATTAAAAAAAAAGAAAGTATGTTCACAGATGCAGATGGGCATATTCAAAGTCAGAAGATACCTGTAAACTGTTTTTGTTAGGACGATATTTATATATATTACGTATTTAAGCAACAATTCAGTCGAAATGGTCAAGCCACCTAACATGTCAATACAGCATTGAAAGTAGAAAAGCCTATATGACTGAGATAGTTGATAACAATGATTGTTAAAAAGAAATACTCCTTTCAAACCCAAGAAGCAAATCAAAAGAGGTCACAGGTAACAAGTGTGAAGCAAGTTGACAGATCTAGTCTCTCCAGATAAATAATGCCTAAGTTAATTCCAAAATAGCTTTATTACATTTTAAATATGATGCCAAGAATTCAAAACCTGTGTTTTTCCCAATTCTATTTGCAGTTAAAGAAAAAGTTCTGCCAGAATGTATCTTAAGGCAAAACTATATTTGAATTTCTTTGCCTTAAATTATAATCTAACACATGCTTTCTACAGACAGTAGGTCATGCTCCCCATTGTTTAAGCCAGTTCTCCTCAAATCTTTCTTGCCAAATGCCCTTAACTAAAAGGCAAGTGTTCTCCTCCCTGGGAACTTGGGAGCTCACCTCTGAAGCAGCGCGACACAATTCGAAATTTTTTGGTCTTATATTTTATTTATCTTAACATGCAGGAACACTGTTCAACACATTAAGAATACATTTGTGTCTGCTTTAATATAAAATTTATAATTGTATTTCTTATCATCAAGGAAACCTGATGTTCCAGGAAGGTGTGTGCTATGTGTATGGTGTGCTTTGCAGTACGACCCGGCATGTGCTGAATATGAGCACCCCAGTAAGGAGCTGAGCCCAGTCTTCAGTTTTAACAATCTCATTAAGTAAGCCTTTTCTTCCGTGATAACCAAAGACATACTGCAACAATAAAAAATATATTTGCTTCCTTAAGAAAGAGAGTATCTGCAATTCACACATGGGTTTCTCTCATGAAATAGTAAAAGAATTTTTTTAAATATGAAAAACCATAGAGCAGATGAAATGCTATCATGGTGAGGCTAGAGTGTGACTTTATGCTCCAAGCAAAAGTCTATGAGCTTAATGAAGCTAATGTTTCTACAGTGAACTGAGAAAATTTCCTCTTAATGGTTTTCTTCTTATTGTAACTTAAATTCATGTCAAGGATCCTCACATTTCCCTAAGGACACATGTTCAAGGTTTTGCCTTCAAACTTCATTGATATACAAACCCTCCTAAGCCCCATTGTGGGAATGCAAGCATCATATCTTGGCTTTCAAGAAAAAAGAAATCCTTGTACTATTTGCTCAAGTCTAAAACTGACATAAGATGCTTAGTCCTACAGTATCTGAATATAGTGTATTAAATGCTATTTATAAAAAGTAAAGCTATGCTAATGTGCCTATCTGCCCCCTACTGCTTAGCAGTATTAAAGATTAAAGCCAATTGTTTTGTAAACTGAAGAGGCTGTAATGGTTTCTTGGGAAGTGCTCCTTGTCAGCATTCCAGATAAGGTTGCTATTAAATTTTTGCCGCTATGGATGGCTGGCTTGGGTCATTATACACTTAAATTGAGTTGCTGTCATTGTTATATAATGACATGAAAGAGCCTTTGGCCTATAGCAATGTGGTGTACCTTTTAAAGAATGGGTACCACTACCAGATTTATAAGAATGGGTCTGTTCGCATTATAGTACCAAGCTGTTAGGTGTTTCAAAGTGATTTAGATGAAATGTCCAAAGAATTCTCATGTATATCAAAGACAAACAGCTGAGTTTTGCATTAACCTGCTTTCAATAATCATTGAAACTTATTGAGTGATTACAGGATGTAGCCGATTCATGGCTCTTTTTTCTGTCTTGTAATTTAATTATGTCTTTCTCTGAAGTGGGGATAGTCAAGAACCTGGATTTTTCCATAATCCTATAAATTACTTGTTCAGATTAAAGAATAGTCATCCTGATCTCTTCATTCTAAGCATGTTATTTGCCAATCCTCTTACAACTTGAGAAGGCTATACATTATTTTAATTCCTAAATGGGCCAAAAGGTTAGTTTAAAAAAAAAAAAAGATGAAGGACGACATCACATTTCTTAGGTTGAAGTAATCTTTCTTTCTAATACAAACAGAAAATTCCAACCACCACTTCTGTAAGGAGAAATATTTTCTCCCTCTTTTCCCAAATTTGTAACAACCCAGCTCACTAATTATGGAGAAGCAGGTTTGTCACACTTCAAACATACTTATTTATAAACATTACCTATATATTCAAAGTGTTTTCTCTTTCTCAACTTTTTAAAGGTATAAATAATTCCTTTTTCTTAAACTACATGTATACCAAATAGGAATATAATAATTTTGTTAATGTTTTAATATCAGACACTCAAAAACTGAATTTAAGAACTTAGCAGATGGAAAGATTTATACACAATGCAGATTTGGGCCATCTCCAATTCATGACAATATGAATGGCTTTGTTAAAACTACAAGTCAGCAATATTCAAATGTAAACCGGCATGACAATTTTTTTCATTTATAGCATTCTTGTAAAAAACTGAAAAACTCATGCATTTTGAATTGATCCAATAGCTCAAGAATGCCTGAAATTCTAATCATTATCCCTTTTCTGGGTCTTTAGCACTTCACACTCTCTGTTCTGCTTCTCTGGGAGAAACATTTTCCTCTCCAGTGTATCTTTATCTTCATCTGTGTGTTTCAAACTAGAGAGAGCGGACACTCTAATGCTTAGAGAGAGTTTGCTTTATTATGTGGCTCTATTGAGTCTAAAAATGCTACAATCACAAACAGCCCTCTGAAGATGCCTGTATACTCAAACAGATACATGATTTTTTCCCAGCAATGGAAAGCAATTTATGGCTTTTTCTATTGCTCCAGAAGTCCTTCAGAAAAATGGCACTTGCAAGAATAATGTTATAGCATGCAATCAAAGAAGACCTATCTTTAAAGATTAAGTGAGCTGTCCAGCAACCTGTAGCCATGACAACCAATGTTGGTCCATAAGCTCAGAAATGGTAGTGCCATTGGGAGCACATCCCATCAAGTGAATGGCAAATGGAGCACCTGGCTGGGGCATGATGCTGGAGAACGGACATTTGGGGTACAGTGTCCATCTTTGGGAGTAGAGCAAGGTGCATCATTCAGGTCTGCTCCAAGACCTTGTGTTGTTTCACCAATTCACCAGAGTAATTCTCTAGAAAAACATACACAGCTCCTGCAATGTAATCCAGTCTGCAGAATTTGGAACTCTGTACAGGGTTAGGAAAATGGGCAAATGCCAGACTTTTGTGTTTGGGGGACTCTTTCCTTACCCTATGTCCCAATTATACCTTTAGAATTTAGGTTCCAAAGTGAATTATTTAGGCTTAGTGTTAAGGTTAGAGTCATAAGTTAGTGTCATAGCAATGAAATTAGTAGCCAAGTGGAGTTTTACACATGAGAAAGCTGCTCTTCGATAGTGGTATCAAGACTATGAAAACTTGGGGATCTGATTCCCATAGATTATTTTATTGCATTTTATTAATCAGCAAGCCCAACTTGAACTAGACACTTAGAAAGAAAATTGTACCAATATGGTTTCTGCTCTCAAGCAAGATACCAATGATGCATTATTTGTGAAATGCAGCACAATGTAAAATTAGTTTGTCAGAAAATACTTCTAGAAAAAGATAAGAGCCTACACTGGAATAATAATAAAAATATCAGATACTTATATAACATCTACTGTTCTAAAAATTTTATGAATGTTAATTCATTTAATTCTTACAGCAACAATCTGGGGTAAATACTATTATTATCCCCAATTCACAGAGAGGGAAACTGAGACACAGATATGAATAAGGTCTCTCAGCTAGCAGTGGTGAAGCAGAAATTCAAGCTCCAGAGTTTGTGTTCTTAAACCTCTGCTATAAGTAGACAAAGATTGACAAGGAGGTAGGAGAAAAGATGAGACAGGAAAAGCGGGAAAAGAGATGATAAAGCCACAGGCCTGGTTAGAATGAAGTCATCCTTATGGGGGACCATAAGAGATGACTGTGAATGGGCAAAAGATTGCCAGTCAATGGAGAATTTTGAATGTACTATTGAGAGTCCTTTGATCAGAACCGGGGCGGGAGGGGGGGGGGAGTTACAGAGAGGGAAGGAGGCAAACCATAAGAGACTCTTAAATACTGAGAACAAACTGAGGGTTGATGGGGGGTGGGAGGGAGGGGAAAGTGGGTGATGGGCATTGAGTAGGGGAACCTGTTGGGATGAGCACTGGGTGTTTTATGGAAACCAGTTTGACAATAAATTTCATAAAATATATATATATATAAGAGAGTCCTTTGATCAGAAAGCTACTATGGGTCCTTGGGTATGTGGATAAGGTAATGTAAGAAAATATATTTTAGCATGGTAAATTATTATAAAGGAGGCTACTTTAATATAGCCAAAGATACAGACATTTTGTAAAACAACTTAGCTTTACTCTGCAAAGGCAAACATACATATACCCTCTGACTCAGCATTTCCACTTACAGTATAAATCCTAGAGAAACCCTTGCACATGAATATCAGCAGGTACATACAACAATATTTGTCCATAAAGCAAAATGCTTAAAACATAATTAAATGCTTTTTAACAGGAAAATGAAAAACTAAATTGTAGTATATTCACATAATGAAATATTATACAACAATGGAAAATGAATGAACTGCAGCTATACTCAAAAATATAGATGAATCTTAGTAACATTGATTTGAAGCAAAACTAGAAGTCCTCATATAAAATAGAAGGAAGGAAGGAAGGAAGGAAGGAAGGAAGGAAGGAAGGAAGGAAAGAAGGAAGGGAGGGAGGGAGGAAGGGAGAGAGGAAGGGCATTCACAATGATCCAGATAGGAAAGAAAAATAAAGGAAAGAGTAAGGGGAATATAAGAGTGAAGGAAAGAAAATCAACAAAAAGGCTCTAGGATAATAGTGACAGTGGAAATGGATGTCATGAAATCTTTTGAAATCTTTGAAATGCTTTTGAAATCTTCTGATTCTAGTTCAGTCCTCTCTCTACCCTTCCACAGTTAGTTTCCTTTAAAAGAATAACTCCTTGATCAAATCTTATGTTTCTATATTGCTTACAATACTGAACTCAGTATGAGGCAAATGGCATTTCCTCAAAAATTATAAAGGAAAATGAATATAGTTGAGTGGAAAAGATACCCATATGACAGACAATACAGATGGGCCTCAGAAATGACTGTCTTCTCAGGGTGCCTGGGTGGCTCAGTTGGTTAGGCAACCGACTTCAGCCCAGGTCGTGATCTCATGGTTCGTGAGTTTGAGCCCCACATCGGGCTCTGTGCTGACAGCTCAGAGCCTGGAGCCTGCTTCTGATTCTGTGTCTCCCTTTCTCTGCACCTCCCCTGTTCATTCTCTGTCTCTCTCTGTCTCTCAAAAAATAAATAAACGTTAAAAAAATATTTTTTTAAAAAAAGAAATGACTGTCTTCTCACTCAGAAATCCCTTCTACAACATTTCCTGACATTCTACTTCTGCTTGAATACATTCAATAATGAGAAGATCACTATTTTGAGATACCCTGTTCCATTGTCAAAGAACTGGAATTGCTACACCTTATAAAGTTCCCAAATTGAGGACTAGAAGTACTAGATCTCCTCTGTGGAACGTGAAAACCAAGTCTATTCCTTATCCCAGGACAGCCTTTCAAATGTTAAAGAAAAATATTAAATATTTGTAATTTACCTTTTTCCAAAATAAGCTTTCCTAGGCTTTAATAATGTGGTTTCCAGGCCCTTTACTTCCTGGCACCTTCTCACCCAGTGCTGTCCAGAACAACAGCACTCTCTTTAAAGCACAGTCCCCAGACATGAGCTCAGCTTTCCAGATGAGACCTGACCAATACAGAGTAGAAAGAACTTAATACAACTTGTCCTTAATCTGAAGTCAATACTTTTAAATTTGCCATATGTAAAGAGGTTGGCTTTGGCCTCATGAAGCAAGAAACCAGAGTTTAAGGATTAAAGGCAAAAATCTTTCCTTTTCTCACATGAATCTTTCCAAAGATATAAAAATAACAACATATGATATCTGCAAAGCACTTTAGAGTCCACTAAATGTCTTCATGTACATTATCACATTTAGTGACAGGCAGGTGTTAGTTATCCCCATTTTTCAGATGAAAAAAAACAAGGTCATGGAACAAGTGACAGAGCCAGAACAAGAGCTGACTCATTCACACCCTAAGTCCAGCACTCTTTCCATGGTAGCAATGCTGCTTCATATAATCAAATAATCATCAAATGGGTGACCTCCCTCTAAACAACCAACTAGGAGACAAATTTTGCAACAGAGCCCTAATATACTAATGATTTTTAAATCAATAAGAAAAAGACTGGCAATCTGATAGAACAATAGACAATGAATTCGTCTGGCGGGTTCACAGAAAAAGAAATACAAATAGCCAACAAGCATGTTTTAAGATGCTCAGTTTGACTCATAGTTTTAGATTGCAAATTAAAACATCAGTAGGCTATCATTTTTCAGTAACCAAATGGGCAAAAAAATATTCTAAAACCTGATAATCCACATACTGGTGACAGTGTGGGAATAATAGAAACTTTTCTGTTGAATGAAAGAAGAAATTAATGCACTGGGAGTGAAAGTGCACTTTGGTACAAATTTTTGAAGGTCAATTTGGCAATAACTATTTAAATTTGAACATATTTGCCCTTTGACCTAGTAATTCCACTTTAAAGACTATGGCCTCAAGGCTTATCTAAGTGTGCAAAAATATTTGTCCAGGATGTTTTTTGTTGAATTACTACATTAGCAAGTCAATGGATACATTCTAAATATCTGTCCTTAAGGGATTATTAAATAAAGCACAGTACATCCATGCAATAGAGCACTGTGTGGCTATTAAAAAAGTGAGGTGTGTCAATTTTTAGCCATGGACACACATCCATGGTGTATTAAGTGAATAAAGGGGATTGCAAAATGATATATAACACGATTCCACTTGTAAAAAAAAACAACACACATATATGTAGTCATTTATATGTATAACTATTCATGTTGTGAATATACATATCCATACACCTGTTTAATAAAACAAAATGTTTGGGAGGACAGAATACATACCAAATCATCAACAATGACTATTTCTGGAAAATGGAATTCCATAATGTAAACGATTGGGAATAACAGGGGACTTCTACATTTCGGGCTTCTTGGATAATATACCATACTCAGGAAGAGTTCTGAAATATTTTGTAATGTCTAGAACATTACAAAAACTAGTATATAATGGGGTTTCCTTTTGTACTAAAAATTTATCAGTCCCATTACTTTTCATTTACTAAGTAACTACTTTTTGTCAGGCATTACACTAAGCACTACACACATCTTATTTAAAATAACTTGCACACTAAAACACGGATGAGTTAAGTATTAACATCCTTCATTACAATAAAAGTGTGGCCCAAACTTCTAATATTATAATCCATTGACTGCATGAGGGGATACACATACTTGGCCAACCGAAATTCTTTCTGGCCTGTATCTAATGATGGTAAGAGAAATCAAAATAGCAAAAATTCAGATTTTTAAGGGACCTCAAGAGAGATAAAGTTATCAAGTTCACAATCAATGGATGAAGAGACTTGTGTGTTAATATTTCCATTTCTTTGTCATTGAGGCCAAAAGTTGATCCCATGTTTCAAATGTCTTACATGCATCAGATGTTTTAGATTATATGTCACCATTTTCAAAAGGGTCTATGCAGTTGATGAGGTTCTCTGCAAAAAGGAAAGTTCCCTACAGAATTAACTTATTTTTCCATCAATCACCATCTAGAAAACATGCAAGGGACTTTGGATCCTGGAACACAATCAGGGCAAAAATTGTATGTATCAATTTTTGATAAAAACTATTATAGATGAGATAATGTTGGGGGAAGGAGCACAGAGAGAGAGAGAGAGAGAGAGAGAGAGGGAGAGAGGAAGAACATTTGAAATCATGTGTCTCAACCATTCATTTGTCTTTAAGGAAGAAAATGGGAGGAGTTGATATCAAGTGAAATCTCCCTTCAAATAGTTAGTAGAGGCTGCCATTTGAAAGGAGAGTTAAATGTTCTTTGTGCCATTTCAAAGTAAAGAACTAGAACCAATGGAAGCTAGAGAAAGATAGATTTCAGTTCAATACATGGGTAACTTTTTTTTTTTTTTTTTTTTTATTTTTGGGACAGAGAGAGACAGAGCATGAACGGGGGAGGGTCAGAGAGAGAGGGAGACACAGAATCGGAAACAGGCTCCAAGCTCTGAGCCATCAGCCCAGAGCCTGACGCGGGGCTCGAACTCACGGACCGCGAGATCGTGACCTGGCTGAAGTCGGACGCTTAACCGACTGCGCCACCCAGGCGCCCCCATGGGTAACTTTTTAATAAAATTGTCCATATGGAATGGACTGCCTCAGGAAGAGGTGAATTCATCACCTTTTAAAGCTTAAGCACAATTAGAATGAACACTTGGTAGAATGCTACGGTAGACCTTTATGAATTGAATATTTCCTCAAATTAGATGACCTTTATGTTCCTTTGAATGGTTTTTTGCTCACTTATATTCTCTTATATACCATATTTTCTATTCAAAGATAGTAAAAAATGTGGGAATCTGTGCATATACTAATCTAAAAATCAAAAGTAGAAAAACAAAGCAGAGAAATAAAAGCCAATGTTTACTGACTGCTTATTTTGTGCCAGGTACTATTCGAAGTCCTTATGTATTAACTCATTTAATGAGTAATTAACTCATGAGTATTAATTCGTAAAATGAGGTAGTTCCTAACATGATCTTTATTATACAGATGAAGAAACTAATGTACAGAGAGGTTAAGAAACTTGACCGAGGTCACACAGCCACTAAATGGAGGAATCAGGATTCAAGTTTAATCTGTTTGGCTCCAAAGTCCATTTTCTTAACTCTATGCTAGTGACTAAGAGTGATGTTTACTGACTTAAAAACAGCTGAATATTTCATCAGTCAGAAATCTCCATAAAATATACATTCTTTGAAAAACTTTATCATAAGGATGAGTCAGATAAACCTTAAATTATCCAAATAGACACAAAATTCAAATTCAGTTTTATTTTCCAAGTCCCTAAGAACATTTACACAGGCCCACATAAAGAGAATGACTATCACTTCCAAGTTAGAAGTGTAGTGTCTCCCATGTTTGGTTTAGGGGTGAAAGGACAAGAACATGGGCCTGAATACAATCTCTCAGTCCTGTCACCAGCACACTGTGAGACAGCGGGTGAGCCACCTGGCCACTCTTTGAATAAGAGCATGGGCCCCCAAAATTCCATTTAACCTGAAAAGACTCCATAAAGCATTTAACTGAGAATTGTTTGAGTAATACATATTTATGGCTTTTGGTCTTTTTTTTTTACCCCGGACCTTCATATTTATTGGGATACTACCTTTCTCAGAGCTGGTAAGAAATATATAGGTCCCCTTCCTCATGATTCATCCTTTCTTCATGATCCATCAAGGTTTATTTTGGAGATCTTAGCTAGAAGTTTCATTTCCCCTATGAAAAAGAGCGATTAATTCACAGAGGTGATTATATTAACAAGGAATAACATGCTATGTAGCCAGTGAAAACACTTTTAAGGTCCAAGAGGAGCAAAACACAAAAGTAATCAACTATATAATCCCATAAATAACTTTAAAATTGCACTACATTACCAAAATTTTATTCATCCCATCAACCAGACATTATTACTTGCTAGTGTTTCTGTCTTTCTAACATCCCACTTCCTACTTTTCTGGTACACACATTTTGTGTGTGTGTGTGTGTGTGTGTGTGTGTGTGTAACTAACACATTAACAATTCACCGTATCAGATCGCACTAAACCAAACAAAACTAAAATTGAAAAAGCAAAAACAAAATGTATTTAATTTCTTATATATACTTTATTGTCCATATTTATTTATAATAGGCCTTGTTACAGATTATTTGAAACAGTTCTCAAGATTACTTCCACTAAAATAGGAATAAGTAAAAAAATCAGGGTCTGGGAAATTATAAATTATGATAGAATATCAAAACCAAAAGAAAGATTAGACTTGCATATATATTCTATGCTATTATTAAAATTGAGCTAAAATTTTGTCTCCAAGCATCTGGGTAGCTTCTAAAAAATGGAGAAAGAAAATCAGATACGTGACTCTCTCTCTCTTTCTCTTTTTTTTTTTCTTTTTTGTCATGTAAAAAGGAGAATTTAAAGAAGTTCAAAGATCTTTTTTCCAAAGGCCTTAAAACAAGGAACATTAGGGGATATAAAAGGCAATCTATTTAGTATCACCCCTACAGTATATGCCTAATAGGTTTTAGTTTTTAAAATTTTATTTTGTATAGCATTCCTCAGTGTAAGCCAGGACAGAATGTCAAACCGTAACTTAGTGAAAATTATTTTGCAGATGTTGAGGATGGGGAAGGGAGTAGAGGATTAAATTCAGACATATCTGGCTGCTCACTCTTATGACTACACCTATCTTTTTGAATGGATTCAGCAAGCCTTAATGGCTACTCATGGCAAGAAAATCCATCATGACAGCAAACTGACACAAATCCTTATAACCTAAGCAGTGCACAGAAGCCTCTGAGAAAAGTTAGTCCTATGGTCTTCACAACATGGAGATGATGACCTGGGAATCTCACCCTGTGTCCCAGACTAATTGTGAAACCTTCCCTGAAGGCAGAGCTAACTCAGCCTTGTGTAATTTCACCCCTAATAACTATCTTCTTCATTTCTATGTCATTTCTCTCATTATAATATCACTAATAGGAACAGGTGTCTTCACGGCTGTATAAGACAGTCTCAGGCAGCCTTTGATTTATTTGGCTGACTCCGATTTATCTTACTATTGTGATCTCCAAAATATGGACATTTCTCTTTGGCATCTTGTCTTACTGAATGGCCTGTGTTTTTTAAAATCACTGTCTTGTATTTATTTTTATGTACCAAACTTTATATTTCTCTGCTCCAGTTCAGATTTTTTTATCACAAATATGATTCCACATTTTCCAACCTTTTACATATCTTTCTTAATATTTTCTCTTTCACTTCTGTATTTCTACCACAGTCTTCTCTACTGATATTCCCCACTTGAGACATAAAAAAATAGAAGTTTTTTTCAAAGTTTGCTCTATTTTACTCTAGTTTGTGAGTGTTAATTTTATTATTATCTAAGCTTAAATGTAAGATTTTTATAATTTGTATTAATGTATAATTGGTACATCCCCACCCCACCCACTCAGGTTCTCTGGGAGGCATGGAATGCCCCCAACCCTACAAAGAACTTCAGCATTGGGGCGCCTGGGTGGCTCAGTCGGTTAAGCGTCCGACTTCAGCTCAGGTCACCATCTCGCGGTCCGTGAGTTCGAGCCCCGCGTCGGGCTCTGGGCTGATGGCTCAGAGCCTGGAGCCTGTTTCTAATTCTGTGTCTCCCTCTCTCTCTGCCCCTCCCCCGTTCATGCTCTGTCTCTCTCTGTCTCAAAAATAAATAAACGTTAAAAAAAATTAAAAAAAAAAAAAAAAAGAACTTCAGCATTTAATATGTTTGCATCCAGATCACCCCTTTAAGTTCATCCTTGGTGATCAGTGCAGTAAAGAACTACCCAAGTAAGTACTTTCCAGAGCAGAGATGGCCTCTTGGCATGGGTCTGTCAAGCAGTATTCCCAGAGGCCCTTAAGAACTCCTCAAGCCCCATCTGCTCATTGCTCAGTTGTAAAATACATTTACGTGATTGCTCATATGTTAATGTTTCTTAAGTGAGAAGGTCTTTTATTTGTTGGGACATCAAATACAATATTTATTTTTAAAACCTGTTATTAAATCTTCAGTGAAATTTACAATTAACAGCATCTTAGATCCCAGGAAATATGACAGTAGACTTTATACCATTCCTTTAGAAACAGTGAGTTAATAGGACCAGTCATATATTGAAGCCTTTCCTGGTGCATGACAGTTAAACCATACCAACTACTTTATGATGTATGGTCATGCTTCCATATCTCCCAGAAGTCTAATAACTATAAATAACTTCAAAAAATAATAAAAAGGGGGTAGAATACAGCCTCACTTTGTGCCCTTGTGAATTGTTCTCTGGTCTATAGAAGACCATTCGTACCTACATGGATTCTTGACATAATGTTAAGACACCAGGTTTGTACAAGCATTGGTAACTGCAGATGCATATCATGACATTTAACTCTGTTCAGACAAGCAAGGACTTGCTCATAGTCCTGTGATTACTGTGAACTTTCTTATTAGGCAATAATAAATTTAAGGGTGATAGGAGATTATCCTACAACCTGTTTGTTCCATATATATAGACCTGAAAAATTCAAAAAAAGAAATTCTCATTAAATTTGGATAGGAATGTCCAATAAAATATACACTGTAAGGGATGTAGAATGTTGCCTTTTAAAAGATGACAGAAATTTAAATCCAAACTACTCAAATAGAATCTTGCACATAGAATTTGACAAAGGAAGCCTTGAACAGACTTTGAACAATTTTGATGATCAAAAAAAAATTTACCTTGTACATTTTTAAAGCTTATTTATTTATTTTGAGAGAGAGAGCATAAGTGGGGGAGGAACAAAAACAGAGAGAGAGAGAGAATCCCAATCAGGCTCCACACTGTCAGCACAGGCCCAAGGCAGGGCTTGAACTCACAAACCGTGAGATCATGACCTGAGATGAAATCAAGAGTCAGATGCTTAACCAACTGAGCCACCCAGGTGCCCTTACCTTGTACTTTTTATTTTATCTTTATTTGTATTTTAATGTTTATTTATTTTTGAGAGCAGAGAGAGACACAGAGACAGAATCGGAAGCAGGCTGCAGGCTCAGAGCTGTCAGCACAGACCCCAACACGGAATCATGAGCCCTGGGAATCATGACCTGAGCTGAAGCCAGACACTAAACCAATTGAGCCACCCAGGTGCCCCTACCTTGTGCTTTTTAAATGGAGCCTTTCAATGAATATTTTTATGGTGGACATAGTAGATGCACTTGGTTACATATTTAAATTATCAAAAAATGCAAAGATAAAACTGCTTTTAAAACATGTCATTCTCGTTAAAGATCATTATAATGCATAATGCATATGTGGCTAATTCAAACTAAATTTCTTTGAATGGAGAATGAGACAGCACAACTGAAGCAAAGTTTGAGTTAGTTTATATCTTACAGTATATGTCTTAGGGAAGAAATCACCATCGCAAAACTAAATACAATAAACATTTTTCAAACATTTACCAAATATAAGACACTATGCTAAACATTTTACATAATTTAGGTCATAAAAATCCCTACCAATGCTCCCAAGCAGATATTTTATTATTTCCATTTTACTGTTATTATTCCCATTTTATAGGTGATGAAACTAAAGTTGAAAAAGGAGGTAGTTTGCTCAGCAAATAAGTGAAAAGGCAAAGTTTCAGACCCATAGGATTGGGCCCCAGAGCCTCTGTCTTGACCACTACACTGTTGAGAACATTGGGCATTCTGCTGGGCAAGTTTTCTATGTAAATCCCCCAAGTTAGGTGTCTCCACAGTTCCAGGGTGAATGGAAAACTCTTTCACCTTCAAGACTGGTCCTCTGATTTGCACACATACAGCTCTTTTACATTCTGAGAAGGGAGACTCATATGTAATCCTGAAACTAAAACTTTTTTCTCCTACTGGATTTAATTCCAAAGATATAATAACTACTATGATTAAATATCTCAGTGGCTTCACATATTTCGATTTAGAATGTCATATGGCTACAGTCCTTAATTCTACTATAAGTGCCCTTCCCTTTCAGGTTAACTGCATGCCAATTAAATACTCTGCACAAAGGCAAGGTGACTCTGGAGGGAAACATGCAATTAGGTAGTCTCCAAGTAGTAATTATCTAAAATTAATTGATGTTTTATGGGAGTTTTGATCATAACAAACAATATTTACAATTGCAATTCAATTCCAAGATATCTTCTTACTCTGCTTAGCCATCCAGCTATCTGTTCAGTCATGTCTTCTCATGTTTGGGAAACATATATGACTTATGGTACAGTTAAATGAATGTTTTATTAATTCCAAAGGGAGCTCTTTGAACAGGAAAGATATGCAATGGTGTGGAACAAAGAACACTGTAGAACCCAAGGGTACTTAAGAAAAAACAACTGGCCTTCCAAGTGTCCACTTGGGTTCACATTTCTGACTTTCATTGTAAAGTCTACTGTTGTTATTTGTATAACCTCATCAGGAAAATTAAAGATTCATTTCCCACACTTTTCTCCAATCCTCCATCCTCTGTCTGCCATCAAAAGATAAGAGATCTAAGATTCTGTCCCATTTGAATGAGTCAACTCAGCCATTTTTCAAGTCTCTCAGGATAGTGATTTGCCTGTGTTCCCTTTTTCCCACTAAAATAGAAACTTTTGAAAGTGCAGGCTGGGGCTTATTATCAAAGATCCTTTGTAGTTATTAGGCACAAGAAATTTGTGTCTCTGATGCCTATCACATATTTAATAAGAAGACATAATTACTGCAAATGGTCCCCTGCTTGAAAACAGTGACCATTCCTATTACATACTTCTTTTTGAAATAACCATTTGTGTTGAAAACACCACCCAAGGAGCATTTACAGAACACTCACTGGTGACAATGCACCAAGATAAGTGTGTGATCAAATGATACTTGTCTGGGTTTCTGACATTCTCTGCTTTAAGAAGGACAGAGAGCATTAACACCGACAGACATGAAAATATATGATGGATAAGCTTATGTTAAATTCCACTCTGAGTTCCGCATTCCTAGGAAATGCTTATTTGGTTTTCATACCCTAGAAAGAAAGTGCATTCATTTAGCATGTTGAGATTGGGTTCAATCTAATTGAGAAAGTTTTCAGTGTTGATGTTTCACTATTGAAGAATCTCCCCCAGCTCTTCCTTCAAAGGGTTGCACCCATTCTGAATCAGACAGAAAAGCTTTCACCATTATTCTTTGGAGGAAATAGTCTTTGGTTGATACTCCTCTCTCAATCACGCCTGTCCTCACTTTCCCACATCAGCTTTCTTCACAATCAGCGCATTACTGTTTATTCTCCCTATTCTCTGTCTCTACATCCTCTGACCCCCTTCTCCTACAGGTTTTAAAGTGAAGGAGACCACACTCCCACTCAGAACCCCAGAGCAGGGAAATTACAGAGCTGTCACAGCTTAGCAGTGGGACCACCAAGCACCTTGGAGTCTAAAGAATAAATGGAAATCCAGTATATATTTTAATGAGTCACTGCATTTGACCATGAAATAAATATCTCCCAATGAAAGAAATGGATATCTGTATATGTGAGTAAAGGGTCAGTCATCATTGCTTCCAGGGTGTCACTATGGTGAAGGTTAAAGAGATTATACATTAGTGGCTACATTAAATCAATAGATATTTTTAAGCAGGCATTTATACTTCACAATTATTGGAAAGAATGAATGGATGGATAATGTAGAAAAATACCTATCAGCAATAATCTGTAATAAAATTGGTATTCGCAGTAGCCTACAAAACAATAAAAAATTTATTAGAATGCCAGAGATTCTTCATGCAGCCTACCATGCCTCAAACTTTGCTGTGGAATTGCTTATTCTTTAAAGTGAAGGGAGTTGGGGCACCTGGGTGGCTCAGCAGGTTAAGCCTCTGACTTCAGCTCCGATCATGATCTTGCGGTTCCTGAGCTCAAGCCCCATGATGGGATCTGCACTGACAGTGTGGAGCCTGCTTAGGATTCTCTCTCTCCATCTCCCCCTGTCCCTGCTCCCCACCCCCCAATAAATAAGTAAACTTTAAAGAAAATAAAGTGAAGGGAGTTGCTGAAGTCTTTGACCTCAGAAATGAAACGTGACAAATAATTGATAATTTCACACATCCAGAAATGTAATAATTAAGTGATTATATATCCATGATTCTCTGGTAAGCATCCTTTCCAGCTGTTGACCTAGTAGTACTTTGAGGATCTGTAACTAATTCCAGAATGATTAGTGTGTGGTCCCTGCATCATAAGTATTATCCAGTCGGGGCGCCTGGGTGGCGCAGTCGGTTAAGCGTCCGACTTCAGCCAGGTCACGATCTCGCGGTCTGTGAGTTCGAGCCCCGCGTCAGGCTCTGGGCTGATGGCTCGGAGCCTGGAGCCTGTTTCCGATTCTGTGTCTCCCTCTCTCTGCCCCTCCCCCGTTCATGCTCTGTCTCTCTCTGTCCCAAAAATAAATAAAAAACGTTGAAAAAAAAATTTTTTAAAATAAGTATTATCCAGTCCTTAAGTTTATAGGGAGAAAGGCTTAGCTGATCCAATATCACCATCCCAGCCTAATACAATCTCTCAAAACTCCCTTGTCTTTGCACAGCACAAATCACTGTTCCTCCCCAGATTGGGTTTGCTAAAACATCCTGAATTCAGACAAATCAGCAAATTCCCTAGAAAGATTTTTTCAAAGGTCTATATGGGGGCTAGTAGGAATTTTCAATGAAAAGATACAGATTAAATAGATCAATCGATTGACTAACTGATTGATTAATGTGGTTCTTGCCCCTTCTTCAGGGAAAGAGATCTTGGCTTTAATCATCTAATCTGGTCTTAGAAATCACTTTCAAAAGAAGCCCAAGAAAATCATATTATGTTAAAAAAATTCTATTTTCTTCAAGCACAAATATCAATACTACCATCCCAAGCAACCACATTCAATTTTCCAAAATACTAGTAAAATTTTACCAGTGCTTTGGGTTCTCCTGACCCAACTCAAAGGGAAGATTTGCATAAAAACTAGTCCAAAGTTATAAGTAAAATATTATACATTTTTCTAATGTATTATTAATTAGAAAACTATTAAACATTTCCCATTATTTGATTTCTTTGAACAGTGGAACAAAGAACTCAGAATTTTGCTTTTCATATTTTTCTTCATAAATGATCTAATTAATATTATGTCTCTGGGCAGTATAATTTCATAAACCAACCTCCAAAAAGAAACACCTGCTCTTTTTCCTGAGATCTCAAGAATGCAATCAACATCCACTTTATAAGAATGACGGTATTAATAAATGAAACTACAAAATTGCATCACCCACTGGGAGCAATACATTGCCCTGCGAAGTTATTCTACAAATGAAGAACCAAAGGGCAGTCAGCCTTCAGTGCCAGAGGAGAGTTCTGAGGAGAGCCACATGGAAGAGAAATTTGCAGCCCAAATGGTTATCAGAATTATCTGAAGGACAATGAAAATGTATAAAATCTGAGTACCTCTAGTAGACTCACTGACTCAGATTCTCAAGAGGTTAACCCAGGAATACAAAGTTTATAATAGCTGCTCAGTGATTCTGATGACCTACAGTTAGGGAACCCATTAATCCAGGACAGTGTTTCTCAAAGTGTGGTCCCCAAACAGCAGCATCGACATTAGAATTGTGATTCACTGGGCTTCACCCTAGACCTCCTGAACCCAAACACTGTGGGTAGGGCCCAGAAAGCCACCTGAGCTTTAGCAAGGTGATTTAGCAATCACCTTCAGGTGATTAGGATGCAGCTGAAGTTTGAGAACCACTGACGTAGAGAATTTAAATTAAGCCACAACCTAAAAAAAGAACCAAAGTATTTCATCCTTATGTGGTCCTTTTGCAATCTGAAGACAACTTAAAACCAACTAATTTAACTTTCTAGGGATTCTGATAGCAATTATTTTTGGAGGGAGCAAACAGTGTAGGACTGTACTATATATGACTGTGGGAAAGAAAGGACACCTAAAGCTACATTGCCCGTGCTTAGATTTCATGCCCCAAAATAGGCAAATTCTGCATGTGACAGAGAATGTATTGAACATGAGTAATTGAGGAACTTCTGTTTCCTGACATTTGCAGAGACATTTTAAAGAGCTGATAACAATATGTCCTAGGTTAAAGAAATGAACTTAATTTGTTTTATGTATGTGAGTTTTTACCCACTAAACAGTAAAAAAATATATATTTTTTTATGATGCTTTGTGTATTCGTCCTTCTTCCCACTCACTTCTGTTCCTGCAGGTATTATACATCTATCTTCCTAAATGGCACCCCAAATCTTCCTCTCTGACCCTTGTAACTTTGGATATTTCTCTAAGAATCTGAGACTCTAGAGCAGTATTTCTCAATTTATTTTCATTTTCACACCTCTTTTGAAAGAGATATTTTTAAACATGTTTTCCTAATCTCATGATATACCACAGATATACTATATAGCTATTTCTGTACTGCATGTATATCTGTGGTTTATCTATAAAAGGAGTAGTACTTTTCTCACCCCTCCCAAGAACTAATTTGCATCACCTTGGAAATAATATCACCCTTGTTGAGAACACACCCTTTATAGTTATAAGTACAATTTTGTTCTGATATGCTAGATGTAAGAGATGTTATATTTATTTCTCAAAATCAAAAAATCAAGAAATCAAAACCATCGATTGTTATTACCTGGGGGCACACCCACATTAGAACTGGTACACAATGCTGGAAAACTGCAGGGGGACCTTGGATTTCAGCCCATCATTGCTGACACCGAGATGCTCTTGGCCCTATCGCCTCCAAAGGATTTCAGGGAGCTGAAGCAGGAAGTGTCTCTTCCTTCCCACTGCCTGCCAAAATGCAAGCACAAAGCACTCACACTCCAGCTATTTCTACTGTTGAGTTGAGCTACTTTTCTGCTCCCTTAATCCTATGAGTCACCTCTTTATTAACCCAGCTCCTCCTTCACTGAACCCAGACTTTAAAAAACAAAAGCCTTTTAATTTAAAACCCTGAATCAAGGCAAACTGAGATCACACATGGCTGCCTTCTGGAGGTAGGAAGAAGAGCGATACATCCCAATCCTGTGGGGTAAAACTACAAGCCAGTTTATTTCTTAATTGCTTTATCCTACTATGTCTAAAGTCTAGATTTATCAGAGGCTGGGCTACAGTTGGTTGCAAGGTACAGTTTTAAATCCTGGAGAGACCTCTTTCCCAGTGGGCAACTTGTTGAAAAAAGTTCTTGTTTCAGACTTAACACCATTTTACATAAACAGCACAGGCTTAGCTTCAGAGAAATAAAGGTTCTAATCCTAGGATCAACAGTGAGTACCTGTGTGGTATACCAATACCTATATTCTATAATTTTCAGTGAGTGCCTTCATCTGTAAACTGAGAAATATAACAACTATTACAAAGGGTTATGGTGGATATTAAAAGAGAATGCATGATAAATTCTACACAGTACCTGGTACAGGGTAGATGATCAATAAATGGCAGCCTTATCATTATTAGCACTAAGTCAACCAACTGAAATGAAAGTTTTCTCATTCATTGATTCCAAACACCCAATCAGGGAAGTATCAAGGAGTACTGGATAAATAACTTCACCATAAAGGTCTCCCCTCCTTATACAGAGCAGATGGTATTTCTTATAGCTCAAGCTCAAGCCATGATGGGCCAGGAAAAGATCTGACTTAGAAAAGAAAGTGGAGTAGAAACTGGAGTGCCACCCAGGCACAGTCAGTTGAGTGTCTGACTCTTGATGAGTGAGGTTCCATGCTCAGGTCATGATCCCAGGATCGTGGAATCCAACCCCCAGTCAGGCTCCATGCTGAGCATGGAACCTGCTTAAGATCCCCCCACCTCTCTCTCTCTCTCCCTCTCTCTCTCTCTCTCCCTCTGCCCCTCTCTTCCACTTGTGCTCCCTCTCTCTAAAATTAAAAAAAAAAAAAAGGTAGAGTAATTCCTGAGTATACAGTGGCGGAAAGGTGAACATGAACTAGGCTGGGTGGGCTGGGAAGTAGGATTAGTCATCTTGGGACTCACATTCATTCCAATCAAACTTCATCTGAGTGCCTGGGTAGCTTCCATCTCCTTCACTGGAGTGCAATGTCCTATCAGCTGGAGACACTTGTCCACTGACATTCTTTTGATCAAGGGATATAATGTTGCAAGTTTAGAATTGGCTAATAAGAAAGTTAACTGTGAACACAGTACAAATTTATATTCATCAACAGCTTTTTCTAGGAACTTCCCAACTTTTGACTTGCTGTGTTGCTCTCTTATAACTGATTCAGTCAGCAGGGAATAATTAGCAGCCATGCCACACAGGAACAAAGTGTGCAGATTTGAGTTGATGTTGTGCTTAATGAGCCTATTTTAAAAGTTAGAAATCACCCAGCTTCCTGTCAACCTCCACTTATCACTTTGTCATGTAGAGTGTGACAAAAATCAGAACCCATGCAAATGGGGTAATTCAGTCCTGAAATTTGCCATTTGCCTACATGCCCAGGGTCAAGGTTTATACCAAACTAGGAAAGAAAGCAGCTTTTCTTTTTTTATTATATCTACAATGACTACTATGAGGTTAGTGGGAAATAAAGACCAAGAAAAACTATCAGCTGGTCACTTTGAACAGGTCAATAAATGTATGACTATCATCCTGACCACCACATGACTTAGTTCTTACATACAGCAAGAAAAAATTTTAAAAAGAAACTGTCCTACAAATGTCCTACTAATCTGTGAAGTCATTCTAGTTTTGCTCAAGCGTTATTGATTGAGAAATATTTTCCCAGTCCGCTTTTCTATGACAATCTTTCCCCATTGTCAGACAAAGAAGAAATTTCACATCTGTTCTCACAATTTGTTGCAGAGTGGCTCTACTGGGACCCTCTTTTCCAAAGTCCAATGAGTTTTGCACTGTTAGGATGTGGGAGATGCAGAAGCGGTGGCATGAGTCATCTGGAACTGACTCTAAAGCATGTCGGGCTGACTTGCTCTGGGAGACCTCCCACCTGAACAACAGGGAAGGTTGAAGTTCCTTTTCTTTTCCTTTTTCTTATTCTCCCTTTATCTTCTGTCACCCTCCTTCCCCACCTAAGCCTATTAAATGCCTAATGCAAATGCCACTCTCCTTTTGAAATCTTATTTTCAGGAAAAATTTTTCCTCATGAAACTAGCAGAAAAATAGAGACTTCTGACAAAATAGCTTCGCTGATTCACAATTTCAAGTATCTTGGACTTGCCACACCCTCTCTATGCACACAGCTATTCCCCCTACCCCTCTTCTTGACACTCTTCTCTCTCTCCCTTATAATCCTTTTTTAAAATGATGTCAGATTAATGTTTCCAGAACACAAGTCTTCGTGCCTCGCTATGCTCATAGTAGCGATTCAATCAAGTGTGAGATTTCACCAGTTACTAATAGAAGGCTACTGTAATTTATTTCTCAAATATTAATATATATATTTTAAAATATTCCTACATTATAATTTCATTTTAGGAATTTAAGTCACAATCACTATATTCTAAATCACATTATCAATGTGATCATAATGAAATCCTCTCTATATATAATCCGGGAGCCACAGATGATATTCTGAAAAACTACACAGAGTCCCAAGACTTAAAGGTCAGCCATTGCACAATATGGCTTATCTAAGGGCTTCAGTCTAAATGTCAGACCCCTCTACCCAGCCCATAGCAACTAGTCAACCCCCTACATACTCCCTAACTTGGTCTCACCCCTCTATCTAGACCTGGCTCCAGCATCTCCTCTCTTGTGCAATCCATTCTCCTGGGATATTTCCACACCCCTGTTCCATCATTTTCTATCAGCTCTATATGATAACAATAATGAAGACCCCTAAAGATTTATTAGTCTGTGCTTTGCAGTACAGCTGTACCTTAAGCTGATTGCTTTTTTGTGCTACAGGAACAGTGTATGGATTAAGCTAAATGTTAATAGATTATTTGGAATATCTACATTTGGAAGCTCCTTCTTGAAGCTTCTATAAATTCTTCAGCCTAAAGTGATGTTTCCTTACCAAAATTTCTGTGTCACTTTTATAAGAACAATGATTTGTTTCTAACCTATCTTATAGAGGTCTCTGTTTGCTTCATGTTTATTATTGATAATCCTTGAACTATATTATAAATTCCTGGTGAGCATGAGTCCTGTCTTTATATCACTTTTATTTTCCATAGCACCTAACAAGTGCTGAGTGCATTAATAAATGTTTGCTTGATCTATATTTTATCTTGACTAATGTTTCACTTATATACTTTGGATTGGAAATACGTTTTATGATTCTAGAAACACATTTTAGTCTTATAGATTTTTAGTATTATTAAGGGGACTGGTCATAGTAACTAATTATTTAGAGGCAACTAATCTCATAGGTCACTGGTATCAATAAAAATAAATTGAAAATATAGTCTACAGTATACATGCATGATTAAGTACCAGCAAGATAACAAAATGTGACAAAGAAATAAGGATAGAAAAACAACTCTATATAGAAAAAAAAGAGAAAAAAGAAAAAGCAGAGTATCACATTGCAAAGTAAACAAAAATTTGTTGATAAATTTCTCCAATAATAGAAAATTCCTTCTAATAGATGCATTTTTACACATAAAAGAAAATTTATTTGAATGTTTACCAAGAAAAAACAATAATTATTGAGTACTTACTACATGGCAGATACTGCTTTAAGCATTTTACATATAGTAATGCATAAACCCTATGATTTAAGATTACTATCTCCTTTTATCAGACGAGGAAACTGAGGCACAAGGAGAAAAAGTAACTTGCCCAAGATCAGAAGGCTTATAAATGAGAGAGCTGAAATTTGAACACAGGCTTCCAGCCGTGAGGTCTGTGCTGGTAACTTCTGTGTCTTATGAAAGCAGTAGTTGGCATGCAAAAGACTTTCAGACAGTTTTCTTAAATTCCTTACTCTCTATAATATGTTTTCCTTTGGGGAAGAAGCATTGAAAATCTGAAATTAAAACTAAAGAAAGTTCAAATGCAGTCTGTTTACATATACTAAAACCTATTTTCTATAAAAAAAATTAATAACTGACTTGAAAATCACTAGTGGTAAATAAATATGGTAATGAATTTAGGAAATGGTTGAGCCTGGTTCTTACCTGTGAAAATGAGTTTAAATAAAAATATATCCAACAAGTATTCACACCACCAGAGATTTTCTATTATCTCTATTGTAACACAATTCTAAAAATGTTTCTTTAATAATTTACTTTGCAGCTGTATCAAAAGCAGTATTACTTTTCACTCTATGAAAACAGTATGTGAAAGTTGAGCTAAATTTTACTCAAGTGTTTCGATTAAGCTTTTCACAAAACCCTAGTGGAGGTTCATAACAGAATATGAAACATTTCAATTTATAAAGTGTTTTTCTTATAACTTTAAGTATAAAATTATTTTCATTCAATTTACAGCTTGAAATAGATGGGCTAACGTTATGCTATAGTAACAAAAAGAATCAGTGGCTTTAAAAAAACTAACAACAACCTTATTTCTGCCTTATGCAGAAATCTAACTGTATCTACTTCAGACCCTGTCAAATTGGGGGGTGGGAGGGAGAAAAGAAAGGAATCTGTTTACTTTTGTCCTACAAGGATTCACATTGATAAAGCTTCCACCATTTTATAATTCCATCATTTCAAGGCACATAGCCATACCAACCAGAACTTTGATGATCACAAGTGATACCTTGCAGACATTTTCATTTTCATTTTCATCAATATTAAAAGTTAATATTATCTTAATTAACTCATGAGCCTAAAAAGTTAAATTCTAATATTTCAGTTTTTAAAACTTACTGTACAAATAAAGGTGAAAGCTTAGTAATCCAGCAATTTTTTAAATTGAAATTAAATTGAAATTGAAATTGAAATTGAAATTGAAATTGAAATTGAAATTGAAATTGCTTTGTGGAGAAAACTCATCAATTCATTTCACAAATATTTGTATAGTCTCCATTTGTGTGGAACTGTTCACACAAGGCTAAAAGCAATTTGAGTTGAGAGAAGATGGCGGCAGAGTAGGAGGACCCTAGGCACACCTCATCCCACAAATACAATTAGATAACTATCAAGTCATCCTAAATACCCACAGAACTCAATCTGAAGACTAGCAGAACACACTCCACAACTGAAGGTAGAAAAGTAGCCACATCAAAGAGGGTAGGAGGTATGGAGATGCTTCTTGGGACAGAAACAGATCATGGCTGCTGCAGTGATGAGGGAGCTGTGGTCATGGAGAAGAGTGAGATACAGACTAGCATATGGGGAAAGCGAACGCCCTGGATTGGAAAGAGAGGGGGCCCAAATTGCCTGAGTTCTTGCAACCAGTGGAATTTAAAGCCTGGAGTTTTAAAGGTCAGCACTTTTGGCTCCGGAAGAGCTCCAAGGACATTGGGGCTGACCTTTGAGAAAAGGCAGAGCAAACAGCCCAAAGATAGACAGCCTGTTAACAGTGATCTATAGAGCATCTGGAGTGTACCGTGGGGAAGCTAGTTGCTCAACTCAGAGTATGTCCCAGAGAAGCAATGTTCATGGAGGGACCCTTCTGGGAACAAAGAAACTGGCAGGCACCATTTCCCTCTCACACCCCTCAGCACAAGCATAGGGCCACCTGTGGGAACCAGCACAGCACCCACACTGTCTACCTACCTTACTTACAGCAAGCCCTGCCCCACAATGCTCCAGAAGAACTGCTCTCCCAGTCACATTTGTCTAAGTCCCAGCAAGGTGGGCCACCAAGAAGACTAGCCCAACCCCCTGCCAACAGGAAGGAGTTGTGAAAGGCCTTGTATCCAGCCGCAGTGGTGACAGGCCTTTTTTCACAAGCAGGCCAGAGCACATCTAGTAAAACATGCCACATTCAGGCCAGGGACCAAACACTTCCCACAGTAGGCAAAGAAAGCCTCTGCAGATGAATGGCCTGAAGGATAAAGCAGCCAGAACATAACAACAGAGCACACACTGCACATATTGGAGACATTTCCCTCAGAAGCACCAGGCACTGGGGAACAAAGGACACTATAGGGACTCTTCATAATACCATTACCCAGAAGAACAACAGACATAGTCCTAATTCACAAATACAGTTATTGAGAATTAAGCAAAATGAGAAGACAGAGAAATTTGTCCCAGATGAAAGAGCAGGACAAGGCCACAGCCAGAAATCTAAGCAAAATACATATAAGTTACATGCCTGATATAGAATTAAAAGCAACAATCATAAGGATACTCACTGGACTTCAGAAAAGTATGGAGGACATCATTGAGATGACACAGCAATAAGGAATAACATAGAAGAGATAAAGAGCTCGATAAATGAAATGAGAAACACGATGGAAGAAGCAGGCTAGAAGAAGCAGAGGAACAAATTAATGACCTAGAAGACAAAATGATGGAAAGTAATCAAGCTGAACAAAAGAGAGAAAAAAGAATTATGCGAAACAAGAATAGACTTAGAGAGCTCAGTGACTCCATCAAACATAATAACATTCATATTATGAGTCCCAGAAGAGAGAGAAAAGGGGACAGAAGATTTATTTGAATAAATAATAGCTGAAAACTTCCCTAATCTGGGGAAAATAGATATCCAGATCCAGGAGGCACAGAAAACACACAGCAAAATCAACAAAAGCAGTTCCACACAAAGACGTATTATAATTAAAATGGGAAAATATAGTGATAAAGAAAAAAAAAGTTAAAAGCAGCAAGACAAAAGAAGACAGTTACATACAAAGGAAACCTCATGAGCTTATCAATGGATCTTTAAGCAGAAACTTTCCAAACCAGAAGGAATTGGTATGATATATTCAAAATGCTGAGTGGGAAAAACATGTATCCAAGAACAATCTATACAGCAAGACTGAAATTCAGAATAGACAGAGAGAAAAAGAGATTCCGAGACAAACAAAAACTAAAGGAGTTCATGACCACTAAACCAGCCCTGCAAAAATACTAAAAGGGATTCTCTGAGGGAAAGGAAGACCAAAAGAGACAATAGTAAGATAGGAAACATAAAAGCAGTAAAAATGAACATTTCTGTAAATAATCAGTCAAGGAACTCACAAAATAAAAGAATATAAAACATGACACCATATGCCTAAAACATGGGAAGGAGAGGAGCAAATAATAGGTTCAAAATTAAGCAACCATCAACCTAATATAGATGCTATATGCAGATGTTATATACAACTCTAATGGTAATCACAAATCAAAAACCACTAATAAGTATAGAAAGAATAAAGAAAAAGAAATCCAAATATATCACTAAAGAATATCAGCAAAGCATGAAAGAGAGAAATACATTAAAGGGTCAGAGAAAATCTTCAGAAACAACCACAAAACAAATAATAAAATGGCGATAAATACATATCTATCAATAATTACTTTGAATGTAAATGGACTAAATGCTCCAGTCAAAAGACACAGAATGACAGAATGGATAAAAAAACAAGATCTGTCTATAAATTGCCTACAAGACACTTGATTTATACCTAGAGACACCTGCAGACTGAATATGAGGGGATGGAGGGTAGCTGGGTGACTTGGTTGAGTGTCTGACTCTTGATGTCCGCTCAGGTTGTGACTGTAGATCAAACTCCACATTGTTTGAGTACAGAGCCTGCCTGGGATTCTCTCTCCCCCTGTCTCCCCTCCCCTGCTCACATGCTCTATCTGTCTCTCAAAATAAATAAATAAAAATTCTTAAAAGTTTAAAAGAAATCAGTCTGCATAACTCTGTTGCATTTCTGTACACTAACAATGAAGGAGCAGAAAGAGAAATTTTTTTAAAAAATCCCATTTATAATTTCACCAAGAATAATAAGTTGCCTAGGAATAAACCTGACCAAAGAGGTGAAAGACCTGTACTCTGAAAACTATAAAACACTGATGAAAGAAATTGAAGAGGACATAAAGAAATGGAAAGACATTGCATGCTAGTGGATTGGAAGAACAAATATTGTTAAAATGTCTATACTACCGAAACCAATCTACACATTTAATGCAATCCCTATCAAAATACCAACAGCACTTTTAAAAGAACTAGAACAAACAATCCTAAAATGTGTATGGAGCCAAAAAGGACTCCAAACAGCCAAAGCAATCTTGAAAAAGAAAAGCAAAGCTGGAGGCATCACAATTCTGGACTTCAAGGTGTATTACAAAACTGTAGTGATCAAAACAGTATGGTACCAGCACAAGACATATAGATCAATGGAACAGAATAGAAAAAACAGAAAGAAACCCGCAATCATATGGTCAGTTCATCTTCAACAAAGCAGAAAGAACATCAGTAGGAAAAAGACAGTCTTTTCAACAAATGGTGTTGGGAAGATTGGACAGCAACATACAAAAACATGAAACTGGACTACTTTCTTACACCTTTCACAAAAATAAACTCAAAATGGATTAAGGACCTAAATGTGAGACCTTCAACCATAAAAATCCTAGAAGAGAAAACAGGAAATACCTTCTGTGCCTTACACCATAGCAACTTTTTTCTCAATAGGTCTCCTGAGGCAAGGGAAACAAAAGCAAAAATAAACAATTGTAACTACATCAAAATAAAAGCTTCTTCAGAGTGAAGGAAACAATCAACAAAACTAAAAGGTAATGTACTGAATGGTAGAAAATATTTGAAAATTATATATCTGATAAAAGATTAGTATCTAAAATATATAAGAACTTATAAAACTCAATACCCAAAAAGCAAATAATCCAATTAAAACATGGGCAGAAGACATGAACAGACATTTCTCAAATGAAGACATCCAGATGGCCAACAGACACATGAAAAGATGCTCAACTTCACTTATCATTAGGAAAAGGCAAATCAAAACTACAATGATATACCACCTCACACCTGTCAGAATGGCTAAATCACAACACAAGAAACAACAGGCATTGCCAAGGATGTGGAGAAAAAAGAATCCTCTTGCACTGTTGGTGGGAATGCAAACTAGTGCAGCCACTGTGGAAGATAGTATGGAAGCTCCTCAAAGAGTTAAACAAACAAACAAACAAAACAAAACAAAAACAAACAAACAAAAAACAACTACCCTATGAATCAGCAATCACACTATTGGGTATTTACCCAAAGAATACAAAAACACTAATTCAAAGGGATACATACACCCCAATATATGTAGCAGCATTATCTACAACAGCCAAGATATGGAAGCAGCCTTAGTGCCCTTTTACTGATGAAGAGATAAAGAAATGGTTTATATACACAATGGAATATTATTCAGCCATAAAAAGAATGAAATTTTGCTATTTACAAAGACATGGCTGGAGCTAGGGAGTATGATGCTAAGTGAAATAAGGCAGTCCAAGAAAGACAAATACCCTATGATGTCATTCATATGTGGAATTTAAGGAACAGACAAACCAGCAAAGGGAAAAAAGAGAGAGAAAGACAAACCAAGAAACAGATTCTTAACTATAGAGAACAAATTGATGGTTACCAGAAGGGAGGTGTGTAGGGGGATAGGTGAAATAGGTGATGAGAATTAAGGAGTGCAGTTGTGGTGATGAGCACTGGGTAATTAAAATAAAACTTAAAAATCTATAAAAATTTTAAAAATTAAAGGTTAAGAGCAATTAAGATTTTTGAGATATCAGACATCTACATCCACAAAGCTTTGAAAATAGGTCAGATAAGATGCCTACATAAAAAAAAAAAATCAAACAATGCCTAGTAAATATCCTAAAAAGTGTCAAGAAAATTGTCATATCTGTTTAAAGATGAGAGATATTTGAGTAACAATTTTAAAGCTGGAAAAAAACATATATTTTTGGGTCCAACATCTTTATTTTACAGATGAAGAAAATGAGGCCTGAAAGGTTTCAAAATGACCTGTCCTAAATTACTCACAGTTAGGTAGTTGCTTAGTGTTGTCCAAAGAGTAAACTTATTTGATATAAATGAATACTATACACAAAATAAATGCAAAAAAGGAATGTATCTAGAAGCTGAAGGAGCACTAGGAAAAAGAATATTTGGGAATTAAGTAATTAAATCAAAATTTTATTTGCATTAGAAAAAGATTATTATTAATTGTCATAATAGAATAAAACATTTACACTTTAAAATCAGTACAAGCAAATGTTATGTTAAATGAAACCCTGTATCTTTAAAAGATCCATAATGAAACTGTTCTCATATAAACTATTGTATTATCCCAGAAAGTACTAGCCAAAATCTTTGAAAACTAGAATAGCAATTTAATGCTTAGCCTACTACCTTTTCAAAAAGCCAGAGAGGAAGAGAAAAATCCAAGAATAAAATTACAGCAACTTTATTAATTGCTACTCAAAATGCCAAATTTACATATGTTTAAATAAATCTAAATGGCAAAACTGACCGCTAAGCATTTTTAGACAAGTTTGGAAAAATTAATTATGTACTTCATCTTTAAAAAACAACTTAGTATTCCAAGCATTTGCCTCTTTGTCAAAGATAATAAATTTGATTAAACTTATATAAATGACACTGTACTAAACAGGATAATAACTAAAAACATATGGAGAATGGGGTTAGCCTTACCCATTGCATCACTTCCAAATTTAAACCTAATACCAAGCATATATGCTTGACTTAGAGACTTTTTCTAGCCTTTTAAAGCTGCTGTTCATATAAAGGTCAGTAGGTTGTCTTTTCAAAATAAATCTGTAATCACTACACACTGTCATTGCATATGACCAAAATCATGATGAAAGACCAGAGGCTAAGACTTGGGTACAGGAGCTCAAGGAGTTAGAATGAAACAGTAGATGTAAGAATTCAAGCACACAGGCCAAGATCTGTCCCAGCCCCTCAACTGAAACAACCTATTTGACTTTTGGTAGTCATAATCTTGGCCATCTGAGCATTTCTTAATCCACAGTGACTCCCAGCCATGAGCTCACTCTTTCAGAAATAGTAGAAAACCACCATGAAGCCATGGTTCTTAGGTTACCTCATGAATCTTGTTGGTACATTTTATAGGACACCACTATTTATTCTCCACAGCAATGACTTTCAACTTTCCTGCTTTCCCAGCCCACCAAAGCAAGGCAACACTCCAAGTGAAAGAGTAGAATCACTTCAACCAGTTGGTCTTTATGCAGGGAAAATAGGAGGATGTAGATCTAAGAAACACAGCAAAATCTCAGGTTGCTTGAACCTTCAGCATTTCTATTTCCCCACCATGACCATTGATTGATGAGCACTACTGTAAAGCTTTGCAGTAAAACAACCTGACTAATCAAGTTTGTACTATAAGCCTGTAAGGCTCAATGACATGGAACAACACCTGCTAAAAAGAGAGCCTCACACACCTTTTGTGACAGAGTGTGAATTGTGACAAACCCCTGCCCTCCTTCAGGCCAGAGTGTGCCCCTATCTTGCCTCTCATCCTCCAGCACTCCCCATTACTGCCATCTCTTCCATACACACACATGCAGACACACATGTATCGGGGCACATGCAAACTTCAGTGTTCATAAGGCTTTAAAATTCTCATATTTAATCTTCACCATGACCCCCACATAAGGAAGCTCTTATTGGCCTCACTTAAGAGATCACAAAAGTAAGGTGCAGAGCAGCTCAGAGTTAGAAAAAATTAGGAAAAATTAGAATTAGAAAGTGACAAAGTGAGGAGTCAAATTTCCATCTGCCGGATAATGTCCTAAAGCCTGCTTCTACTTCTAGGGTAAAGAGGGAACAAATGGGAGTCCTGGGGATATGAGACAATCACTTCCTATGTAGACCACTGACGTCGATGCTGTCCCTACTTACTCCTAGATGCCAGTATGCTGTATACCCATAAAATTGATTTTAAAGGCAAAGCCACAAATTTTGATTTTATTGTTCACAACTCACCTTAAGATAAAGTCTGAACCATCTCAATCAACCAGGTATCCAAGACTCTCCACAACCCCATTTGAACATATTTTTGCAAGCTTATCTGTCACTGTTATCTGACTGCAATTTCTAGTTCTGCCAAACAGATCTGTTCCCCTTCAGAGCAAACTTTCACTTGGCCAACCCACTCTAGACTAGCCTCTCCTCTATCAGAACTTTCCAAGAAAACTCTCACATGACCCATTTATTTGGCATTTATTTTAGAATGCCTTGGACTGTACTTTATGAAACAAGCATGTCTTGTCTCTACAGACTGGTGACAGAAATACAGAATGTCATAGCTAGGAGACAATTGAGATATTACCTGGTCCAAAGCCCTCACATTACAGAAAAGTAAAGTGAGTCCATGGTCACACAGATCATATACCTATGATGTTCATTCAAACAATTACTATTTTATTTTACAATTCTAGATACTCTAATTTATTTCATACTAATTTTCAGCCCTACATTTATTATGTCAGTAGGCAAAAACTATAGTGTAATAATTTATGAAAGAACTTGGCTTGGAATCCAATAGCTCTGACTCCTCCTTGGAAACTAGGTCCATGATAATCAGATGAGTATATCCTACAGCAGCCAGCCCAGAGCCTGTACATAGCAGGCATTTATGAACTGGTTCTTTTATTGTAGATTATTTATCCCAAGCATTTCCCATTCAAACAAAATATTATTTATATACATGACACATATAGACATGATTTATCAGGCTAGTAATATTCTATAAAAACATCCATCCTTGATTCCTCCCTCTCTTTATACTCCATATCCAAGTGGGTTTTGTTTTAGCTCCAAGATCCATCTGCTTTTGTCCCTCTCCACTTCCATCATCCTAGCCCAGGCCATTATCAATGCTTATCTGGACTACCGAAATAAAAAAAGTCCCGATTGGTCTCCTTTCTTCCATTCTTCCCTCAGTTCCCATTCAATCAGTTCCCCTTATAAGCACATTACCCACACCCCAACCAATTCAGTGGATTCTCATTTCACTTAGAATAAGATCTAAACTCATTACCATAATGCAAAAACTGTCCCTACATTGTCTCATACCTCATTCTCCATACCCTCCCTACTTGGCTTTCTTTCTGTCCCTCAAACATTCCAGGCTCTATCTTGCTCCAGAGCCTTTCAAATGCTGTTCTTCTCCCTGGCAGTGCTCTTCCCTCCCTTCTTTTGGAGCTGTCTCCTCAGGCTTCATGTACCACTTAAATGTCACTTCCTAAAGAAGCCCTCTCCCTGAATCAACCCCCTCACCACCATCATCCCCATCATTCCTATCTCAGCATTCTCTTTCCTTCGTTGCATTTACCACAATTTGTTCTTATTTAGGGCATTTATTTTATGCTTGTGTCTCATCCAGACTGTGAACAAATAAGATCAAGGAATATGCCTACCTTCTTCTAACAGTAGTATCCCTCTACCTGGCATCAGGCCTGACCAAGAAGAGTTGCTTAATATACATCTGCTGAATGAATAAATGTCCTTAAAGATTCACACACAAAAAAAATTGTCAATATAAATTCAACTCAGGGGCTACCACAAATAAGATGATATTTTAACACAAAAAGTGCAATGTATCACATGTGTGTTAAGTCATACTGACACTTTTCCTTACTTTCAGAGAAATATGGTAAAATAGTAAACCTGGATTTCAACAGGGATTTGACTACTTCTCTTTTTGGAGTAAAAAAAAGTCATTAGTATACGCTACCGATGTTCCTGAGTTCCTGAGGCTTCCAGGGAGATTCTGATTCAGTGAACAGGGATTGGGACCAGGAATTTGTACTTATAAGATGTACCCCCAGATAATTCCTGTCATCAAAGACATTTAGGGAATTATTGGGCTAAGTCAATTGTTCTCCCTTGGCTGCACATGAAAATCACCTGGAGAGATTAAAAAAAATACTAATATCACGGGGCACCTGGGTGGCTCAGTCAGTTAAGCCTCCAACTCTTAGTTTCCACTCAGGTCATGATCTCATGGCTTCGTGGGTTTGAGCCCTCTATCAGGCTTGTGCTGGCACTACAGAGCCTGCTTGAGATTCTCTGTGTCTCCCTCTCTTTCCACCCTTCCCCCACTTGCTCTGTCTCAGTCTCTCTCAAAATAAATAAATAAACTTACAATTAATTAATTAATTAAAAATAAAAAGTACTGGGATGCCTGGATGGCTCAGTCAGTTAAGCATCTGACTTCAGCTCAGGTCATGATCTCACAGTTTGTGGGTTCAGTCCCATGTCAGGCTCTGTGCTGACAGCTCAGAGCCTAGAGCCTGCTTCAGATTCTGTGTCTCTCTCCCTCTTTGCCCCTCCCCCACTTGCACTCTGTCTCTGTCTCTCTCTCTTTCTCAAAAATAAATAAACTTAAAAAAAATTTGTAAATACTAACATCTCAATCTTACTCCAGTGATTCTGACATAATTAGTCTAGGGTAGAGACTGGACATAAGGATTTCTAAAACTTCTTCAGTTGATGTTAATGTGCAGCAAAAGTTGAAAATCACTAGGCCCAATGACAACATGATATGGCAGATTTGTAATAGATTGAATAACCGTGCCAAAAAGTTACCAACTAACAGACTGATGCCAAATCGTAAAGAATTTCCTTCTAATGGTAACTACAGACTCTAAGCTTGGTCCTTCATGATCAAGATTTACCGGTGACTTGGATGGAGATAGAGAGGCATACTTAACAGTTTTTTCTATTACATAAAACTTTGAAAACAGTAAATGGTTTGGATAACAAAATTAGAATATAAAATATTCACCATGTTGAAGTCATAGGACAACAACTGTTCTAAATAAATGACTGCATAAAGGCAAAATGGGGTGACATAGCTCAGCAGAATAATTTGAGAAAGACAAGAATTTTATCTGGCATTGAGTTCAATAGATATCTACAGTACAATGTGGTTACCAAGAATATTTCTTTCCATTAAAATGGCAATATAATAATTAGCATTAAGGAGGTGATCACCTTAACTCCATACTGAAATCAGAGGCATCACAGATGAAAAAGGACATAGATAAGACCATGCATTCACAGAAGGGAGCAAAGAAGGTGGCCTACAAAAGAAAAAATACAGACAAGAGGAGAAGCAGAGACATGACTACATATGTCTAAGGGCTGTAATGTAAAACACAAATTGGATTTATTTTGAAGACACCGAGAACTTAGAACCAAGAACAGAAGCTATAAGACAGATTTAGGCTCCACATGAACAGGAATGTTCTAATGGTAGTGTTTAGAGGTAACATGAGCTACTTGAGAAGCAGTGAATTCCTCATCAATGAGAATCTTCCAGGCCTCAAAGGAAGAAGCCACAGGTAGTCATTTTGAAACTTCCTGTGTGATCCTTCCTTTCTGAACCACTTGCTGCAAAGTGCAGAGTTGATCAGAAAAGTTAACAAACATCAATTGGAGCCTTGAATTTGGTTGTGTTGTATAAAGAGGATCTAGCCAGGGCTGATCTTTTCTTTAAGCAGTCAGCTTCCCCACTTGTTCTTTCCCCTTTGTCTCATGCATTCATTTTTGTTGTTGTTTCAAGCCAAATAATTCCCTATTTCTCTTTTCCTTCTAGTTTCCATAGCCCCCTAAAAGGAAAAGATTTATATCAGTCTCTGAATCCTAACAATACTCAGTAATTTGGCAAAGACAAGTTATAGAATTTATATTTTTATACCGCTTGTTCTAAAGTATGTTCCAACCAAAATATTATTAAAATAATGCATAAATCTCTGTCCTGATGACATACATTTATACTTTTCTCCCTTTCCTCTTCTGACACAGGGAGATTATTCTGTCAGCTCAGAAATAGTTTACATTTCAAAAAATGTCTTCCCACCTTTTTTACTATATTTGCACCACTATTCCTGAATGAACATTGGGAATGATCCAATTTGAAAAATCAAACAGGGCCACATATTATTCATCCAGATTAACATAATAAGATCTGGAAAAATCCATTTTTATACAATGAGATATTTATCATGTGCCCACTTTGTCAAGCACACCTTGACTTTGGAACACATCAGAAAAATACACACAATTCCAGATTCATTAAGCATTTAAAAACTGCTAGTCATTCATTCACTCCAACAAATGCATTCATTAATTGAGCATCTACAACAAGCAAGCTCGTTGCTCGTGTCTGAATGGAGTGGAGAGTGAAGGCTGACTGTATCTTTGTTCTCATAAACATAGTTTCTGGGGAAGAAGGACATTAATTAAATAATCACCCCAAAAAAATGATCGATGCTGTAAACTATGGTGAGCTCTTAGAGCAAAAGAAAAATTTAACAAAGTCAGGGATGGCTTTGGGGGAGAAAATGGCCATTAAGTCTAAGTAGACACTTTCAGTATCTCAACATAACTTAAATCTAAGTGAGACACATCCTAAAATGTTAATCCTTACAAAAGTCTTCTTCTCACTCTGCTGCACATTTTCAGTTTTATTTTACATAGACTATTTCTCAGGTTTTAAATTACCTTGTATACTCACTATTTACATTTTAATTTTCTGTCTCCCACTAGAATCTAAGCTTCAAAAAGTCCATTTTTTTCTGTCCAGTTAACCACTATAGCCCCCACCACATACCCAGTAGTTACTCAATAAATAATATTATTGAATATTGTTGAATATTTTAATCTTGCTAGTGTATAAATAGCCATTACTAAGAATGAGAAAACTGGTACACAAAAACTAATAGAGGGGTGCCTGGGTGGCTCAGTCTGTTGAGAGTCCGACTTCGGCTCAAGTCATGATCTTGCGGTTCACGAGTTCAAACCCCATGTTGGGCTCTGTGCTGACAGCTCAAAGCCTGGAGCCTGCTAAGGATTCTGTCTCTGTCTCTCTCTCTCTCTCTGCCCCCTCCCAACTTGCACTCTCTCTCTCTCTCTCTCAAAAAGTAAATAAATATTTTTTAAAAAAATTTTTTAACTAATATAAAAGCCATTCGTGACCATTCAGAACAAAAAGAAATATTAATAGTTTGAAGAGGAGATTTTTATTAACATAAATATTTTCTATAACATATATTTACTCAAGCAACCCAACCTGAAGCTAGAGTTGGAAAAAAATAGATAAATATCATCCCTGTGGACGTCTCCAAAAAGTGTGGTTGTCACCAAGTCTGCAAGTCTCTTAACTTTCCTGTTCCTATGAGGTTGTTCCTGCTACTTAAAGCTTAGTTGAGAGCAGAGTGCCCATTAAAGCTGCCCACAGAATCCACATTACAGAGGCTCAGCCCCAGCCTCAAAGCCACATGCTTGCTGGGAGATCCCACCTGCCAGGACAGAAACTTTCACCTATACAACCCTCAGTCCCAGAAAAGGGGACTTTCTCCTCTGGCCAGGCCATGCTTCATAGAGCAAAGAGTCTCTGAGACCCATGGTATGTGGGTACCTGCAGTCCAATGTTCTCCTTCCTAGAGAATACTCTGAGCACACAGAAGCTTGAAGCTTTCTGTCCCCACAGCCTTGCACTTGCTGTAAGGACCTGCACAAGACTCTTCAAAGAACTCTGTCCTCCCAAGGGCAGATGGAATCACTATGCCCATTCTTGGACACAAAGGCAGCTGTTTGTTGTAAGGAGACTAGGATATAATTATGTGGGGTGCCCACATAATTGCATAAGGCTCTTCAGAGTTAAGGATGGAGCTGTGGGTAGGAAGAGAAAGTGTTCAGACCTTAGTCCCCTCACTGACTCCATCCTGAGATTGTTATACCGGTCCCTGGTGGTGTAGTAGGCTTTCCTTGTCTTCTCTTCTCATAACAAATGTGACTTAAGTCTTAGGTTTTATTAAAGCTATTATTGATATACTTCCGAATAGTTCTCAAATTTCTTCACCTCTTCTATATTCCCATCACTACTGCCCCATTTCTTTTGCCTAAATTACTACTAAATGTCTCTAAATTGTTCTCTCCAAGATCTGCCTATTCTCCATTCTATTCTGCCATTGTGAGCTTTCTATATTTGCTTAAAAATTCTTGGAGAATCTCCAGCACTTTCTGAATAGATGTCAAACTCCTTAGGGTGAACACTCGGGTCTCCAGCCTGCTTCTCTAGTGCCAGCTCTGGTCCCTCACAGGGAAGGGCCCTGTTCTTTTCCACCTCTACTCCTTCCCACATGCAGCCAGCTTGGTCTGCAGCACCTGTTCCAGTTACTTAACACTCACTCATCTTCCTGGTCTAATGCAAGGGCCACCACCTTGAGAAGTCTTTTGGAACCTTGATCTGAGTTAAGAGATCCCTCCTCAGGGCTCTCATAACACTAGAGCACCTTTCTGTCATAGTTCTCTGCTTTAACCTGAAAGGCTAAATCCCTTGAAAGTCAACTCTTTTACGTTTCTATTCCCAATGCCAGACACATTTTTCTAAATATATTTATTAAAATTATTGTAAGTAGTTACATGTAAGACTCAAAAGAGTAAGACTCAGACTTTGAAAATATTTTAAAAATAGAAGATCACTTTCCACTTTTGGTTTGTGAGAGCCATATTCATTATTCCTAGCCTAACATAAAATGAAGACCTGGAAGGTAAAAATACACAATTTACATAAGTGAAAATACTATTAGTAAACAAACACTGTGAAAAATTTTCATACATGCTAGTAATCAAGAAATGCAAAGTAAAGCAATGTTGAAAAACATTTTTCACATTAGACTAGCCAAAAATATTTAATGACAAAACCTAAGGTTGATTAGAGTGAAATTGTTACATCTTTGTTTCTGGAATTGCAAATTGGTACAATCTTTTTGGAAAGTAATTCAGCAGTATTTACTTAGAATCCATGAAAATATTCATACCTTTTGACCCAATAATTGGACTCTTGAGATTTAGCCTACTCAATACAAGTTTTTTAAATGGAACAAAATGCTACCAAATATTCAATAATGTGTTATGATAGCAAAACACTGAAAACCATATAATCACCAAAATGTGTCTTAATATACACAAACAATTTAGTATAAGATATTTGCAACCTATATAACCAATAAGGAATTCATATCAAAAACATGTTTTTAAAATCACACAAATTAATATAACAAGAGACAAAAAGATTTTTGGAAAGGTATAAAATGGAATTTTTCATTGCAAACATGAAAAAATATGAATGGCGAGTAACCACAGAAAGGTGCTCAACTTTATTAGTATTCAAGAAAATGGAATTAAAATCAAAATAAAGTATCACTTACATTCATGTAATTAACAAAAATGAAAAAGTGACAACCAAATGTTGATTGCCCATAATTTATAATCCAGAAATTTTTCTCTTTGGAATGTGTCTAGCCTAGAGAACTTGGAATTATACTAGGACATATTTTCAAAAAGTTTCATAGGAGTACTTTTTGTATGAGCAAAATCCTAGAATAATCTAAATGTCCATCAACAGCAATATAGATACATAAATTATGGTATATACCACAATGGAATACTATGCAGCAGTGGAAATTAATAAAGTACACTGTACACACAACATAGAGAAATCTAGGATTAAAATGGTAAGTGGATAAACCAAGTCACAGAAAAGTATATAAAATGTCATTCCATTTATAGAATTTTTTTAATGCACAACTAAATTTATTGGTTAATTACCAGTTAACTTATTGGTAAGGGATATACTCATGTAGAAGAACTATAATTAAAACCAATGAAAAGATAAGCACAAAATTCAGAATAATTCCCTTTAGGAGAATAAGAGAAAAGAAATTGGAAGGAGGACATAGGTACTTTACAGGTAAATGAGAGTTTCCATTTCTGTAAGTAGGTTGTTAGCATATATGTATTTGTTTTATTCTTTACATCCTTCACATATTTTATATATTTTATTATTCAATATTTAATAAGAATTATTTTTTTAAAGCAGAAGGTCACAAATAACAAATATAGTATAAACCATCCATATAAAATACGGGTATGTTGGTGTAAATGGTAATATGAGATGTAGACAGGGTGCATCAGTTACCAATGATTTAGGAAAAACATATAGGATGACTTATATTTGATTAGAAAGACTGCATCTTCTGTATGATTATGTATAATTTTCATATAGCAGAACAAATTACAAACCTCCCATTTGAAAGAAAAAATGAGGTAGATTCATGGGGTAAAATTGAATTTACCTATATTTTACCTCTGGGATTTTCCCCTGCATTTTCTTTTTGTTGCTTCCCCTTGACAGCCCAATCAATTCAATAGTACTCATTGTCTCAGAGGTCATTCCCCACCCCCAACAAAAAGAACAAAAAGAAGGAGGAGGAGGAGGAGGAGGAGGAGGAGGAGGAGGAGGAAGAGGAGAAGGAGAAGAGGTCAGAGAGAGAAAAAGTACTTGGCCTTTGAGTTTCAAAATGGGCTGTGGGGGAGCCCCCAACAAAGGAAAAGGTTTGAAAGTTAAGGCTATTGACTTGCCAGAACAGGGTATTTTGAAACTCACTGAAGCAAGCTGGGTTTAAAATTTATGCAATTAATAAAAGATGTTAACAATAGTTGATAAAGTGCCTTGCTATACTTGAAGGAACTCAAATTTCCCCTGTATCCCCAAAAGGGGTACAAAGTAGGTCAGAGGGAGCCTTATAGTTAGGAGCAGGAAAACATAAAGTGATCTACATGGACATAACTCATAGCCAAAGCAGACCCCGACATATCAGCAGATGTAGCCAAGCAGAAAGACACAGTGGATGAGTTACACCTCTGTGGATGCCTAAGGATGCTCTCTGGCCATATACCCTTCCCCACCTAAACACAGAATAACATCAGCTGAAGCTGAAATGTTACCCTGAGCAGAGGGGGCGACATTACCTTGAGAAGTTACCCTGAGGAGGGTAGGGGAGGTGTGAATTGATTAAGAAATCACTTCAAAAAGCTGCATCTACCTGGAAGTACTCCACAATTTTCAACATTAAGTTAGCAATGAAGAAATAAAGGTATGTTTGTTGCATAAGGGTTAGGAAATGTCAGAATCGCTACATCTTTGTTTTTTGATCCCATCAAAAAAGAAATGAGTGGGTTTACATAACAACATTCTGATCAAACAGTTGGATTTCTTATTGATACTTTGTATGTTTTTATATTTGGCCTAAAATATTTTATGTTAATCACGTTTCTTTGGAGATGGAAGAACATTATAAAGCTAATTCCACTTTGAAAATTTTTTTAAACTATGTAGATTCAATGTTATCACCCAACCCTCCTTCCCATTACCATCTATTCAGAATCTGAATTGCGATACAGGATTTTTTTCATCTACATGGAGATAACATTTTTTAATGAAAGCGTACAATGAAAGGCTATCCAAAAAATTTTAAATAGACTATTCAAGTCAGCCATATTTCCACCAGCTAGAGAAAAACATGATTAACCCTGGTGTAAATCCCTCCCAAGAAGAGTAGTTTTGAGTATAGATTTGGGGAGACAACCATCTTTTATTTTAGTATTTATTTCAAATTATTTTCCTAGAGAAATTTCAAATGTTTCAGAAAAATACTTCAAGTATAAATATCTAGAAAATCCTTATTATGAGAAAATATACTTTCTTGACATGAATGCTTACTGTTTTGATAAATGATTCAATTTTGTATAAGTTGATTCCCAAGGATAATAATTCATGAGAAATTGTTTATGGTTATAGGAGGAGCCTTGATTATCAGCATATATGACCTAAAATTATTTTTTGAGTTACATTTTCTGACTTTTTTCCCTAGACTTTATTTTTTTAAAGCATTTTGCCATGGAATATTTCAAACATATATTAAACAGAATAGCATAAATAATCTCTATAAGCCATCACTTAGCTTAAATGATTATTGCTTCATGGCCAATCTTATTTCATCTATATCCCCAGGCACTCTCCCTGTCCCTAACTATATTGAAATATTTCAGACATGAAATACTATCTTCTAGATTTTCTAACTTTTTGATAGAGCTCTATCACTTCTAATTTTACTTATTACACTCATAACATTGAAATACTATGTTAAGATAAAAATAAAAAGGATGAGCAAGGAGGCTGCCAGTAATTTGAAACAGGACCAAGAAATCTTAAAAATTACTATAAGGAGATATTAGAGATCAATAATAAAATGGTTGAAATTTTATTTTTACTTTTTTTAATTTGAGAGAGAGAGAGAATATGCACACACGAGTGGGAAAAAGAGGAAGCAGGAGAGAGAGAGAGAATTTTTTGAGTTTATTTATTTATTTTGAGAGAGAGAGAGAGAAAGAGAGAGAGCACAAGCAAGGGAGGGACACAGAGAGGGGGAGACAGAGAGAGAATCCCAAGCAGGCTCCACGCTGTCAGCACAGAGACTGATGCAGGGCTGCGGAAATCATGACCTGAGCCAAAATCAAGAGTTAGACGCTTAACTGACTGAGCCACCCAGGCTCCCCAAAGGGTTGAAATTTTAAAACATAGTATACATGGGATAAAAAGTATATGATCATAGCTGAAGAACAAGTTAGTGATCTAAAAGATCAAATGAAACACTCTGGCAGAAGGCAATAGGAAAGCAAAAGTAGATTGAAATATAAAAAGATGAGTTGTTAAGTATAGAAGTAGAAGAGTCTTCTTCAGGAACACAGAAAGCCCAGAAGCAGAAGAGGAAAAAAAACAATAATAATTATGTAATTCTTTTTCTATGCCAGGCATTATTCTAAGCACTTATAAGCATAAATGTATTTAAACTTTATGAGAACCTTAAGACGAGAACATTATTGTTCATATTTTACAAACGAGGAAACTAAGACACAGAGTAGATATTGAGTACTTCACACAGCTAATAAGTGGTACAGGATTTAAAACCTAAATATCTCCGGCTCTAAAACCTGTGATCTTACCCGCTACAATATGCTCCCTCTCATGGAAGAAAGGAAAAATTTCCACAATAATGGTGTTATATTTCCAAAAACTAACGGAAGATTAAAAACTTCAATTTGAAAAACAGTTACACGGTGCTTAACAGGACAAATGAAGCCTTCACCTGGGCAGATTACAATAAAATTTTGAAACAGAACAAGAGAAGTCTAAAAGTGTACAAAAAGAAAGAGTAGATCATTTACATAGGACAAGAACAGATGCAAGAAAATAATGGAACAATATTTTTAAAAGAAGTAAAGAAAAAAATCATTGATCTAAGAGTTTTATTTCTGGCTAGAAAGTAATTTAAATATGAGAGTATATGAAAGGCATTCTCAAAAGTTTTGTGACATGCAGACACACTTTCAAAACACTCTTGGAGGAATTATTCAACTCTGCTCAATCTCTGGATATATTAAGGTACTCTTGTCCTTAATCAGAAGGAAAAAAGAAGAAGAAAAAAAACTCTTTAGAGGAAGATAACACCATACAGAGGCTGAAATTATCACACAACATTTCATACTCAACATCTATGAATGAATAAACAAAACGCGGTATAATCATACAATGGAATATTAATTGACCTTATAAAGGATCAAAGTACTGGCATGTACCACAAAATTGAGGAATCTTGAAAACATGCTAAGTGAAAGATGTCAATTACAAAAGACCACATATTAAATATGATTCCATTTATATGAAATGTGCTGAATAGGCAAATCCATAGAAATAAAAAGTACATTAGAGTTAGCAGGGACTAAGGGAAGGGGCGGGGGTTGGAATGGGAAGTGATTGCTAACAGGATTTCTTTTTGTAGTGATGGAAATGTTCCAAAATTAGTGGTGATAGTTGCACAACTCTGTGAATATAACCAAAATCACTTAGCTGTGGCTGTACATTGTTAAAAGGTGAGTTTTATGGTATGTAAATTATGTCCAAATAAGTTATTATTTTTAAGAATATTAAGAAGCATACTGTCATTCTTTCTCCAGCTTTTTTGAGGTTATAATTGACAAAACTGTATGTATTTAAAGTGTACAGTGCAAGGATTTGATATACATATACTTTGTGAAATGATTATCATGATCAGGCTAATTAACACAGTCATCACCTCACATAGTTACTTTCGTGTGTATGTGTGGTGAAAACACCTAAGATATACTCTCTTAGTAAATTTTAAGTCTACAACACAGTATTATTAACTATAGTCACTATGTTGACCATTAAATCCTCAGAATTATTCATCACATAACTGAAGGTTTTTACCCATTGACCAGCACCATCCCATCTGCCCCCACACCCCAGCTCCAGTAACCAGCATTTTACTCTTTAAATGGTCTTGTCCTTTTTCCTCTGATTTATTTCATTTAGCATAATGCCCTCAAGGCTTATCCATGTCACAGATGGCAGGATTTCCTTCTTTCTCATAGTTGAATAATCTATTTTATCCATATATAACATCTTTTTTATCCATTCGTCCATCAACGGACACAGATTGTTTCTATATATTGGCTATGGTGAATTGCTACAATGAACATGGTAGTAAAGGTATCTCTTTCAGATAGTGATTTCATTTCCTTTAGATATACACACAAAAGTGGATCATATGGTACTTCCGTTTTTAACTTTTTGAGAAACCTCCATACTATAAAGGCTGTTATAATTTAGATTCCCGTTAATAGTGTACAAGATTTTTCTTTTCTCCACATACTGTCAACACTTGTTATTTCTTGCTTTTTGATAAAAGTCACTCTTACAGATTCAAGGTGATATCAAATTGTGGTTTTGATTTTCATTTCTGTCATGATTAGTGATGTGAAGCATTTTTTCATGTATCTGTGAGCCATTTGTACATCTTTGGAAAAAGTATATTTTGGTCCTTTGCCCATTTTTAAATCAGGCTAAATGTTTTTTTTTTGCTATTGAGTTGTCTAAGTTCCTTAAATATTTTGGATATTAACTCCTTATAGATATATGGCTTACAGATATTTGCATAGGTTTTGCATAGGTAACCTTTGCATAGGTTACCTTTTCATTTTGTTGATTCTTTGGCTATGCAGAAGTTATAGTCCCTATTTTATTTTATTTTATTATTTATTTTTGCTTTTTTTTAATCTGTGTTTTTGTTATAATATCTAAGAAATTATTGCCAATATTAACGTCATGGGGATTTTTCCCTCTATTTCCTTCTAGGAGTTTTACAGTTTCAGGTCTTATAGTTAAGTCATTAAATCCATTTTGAGTTCATTTTTGTGAGGGATATAAGTGTCCGATTTCATTCTTTTGTATGTGGCTTTCCAGTTTTCCCCACATCATTTATTGAAAAGACTTTCCCTTCCCCACTGTGTGTTCTTGGTTCCCTTGTCAAACATTAGTTGACCTTATATGTGTTGGGGGAGAGGGTGGTTATTTCTGGTCTCTCTATTCGGTTCCATTGGTCTACGTGTCTATTTTTATGATAGTACCATACTATTTTGATTACTATAACTTTGTAACATAGTTTGAAATCAGGAAGCATAATACCTCCTGCTTTGTTCTTCTTTCTAAAGATTGTTTTGGCTATTCAGGATCTTTTGTGCTTCCATACAAATTTTAGGATTTTTTTTTGTATTCCTGTGAAAAATGTCATTGGAATTTTGATGGGGATTACATTGCATCAGTAGATGGCTTTGGGTAATATGGACATTTTTAATAATATTAATTCTTCCAATCCATGAACATGAAATATCTTCCCATTTATTTGCATCTTCCTCAATTTCATTCATTATTGTCCTAGAGTTTTCAGTGTACAGGTCCTTCACTTCCTTGGTTAAATTTGTTTCTAAGTGTTTTATTGCTTTTGATACTATTGTAAGTGAAATTGTTTTCTTAATTTCTCTTTCAGATATTTCATTTTTGTGTATAGAAACACAGCTGATTTTTGTATGCTGCTTTTGTATCCTACAAGTTCACTGAATTCATTTATTAGTTCAAAGAGGTGTTTTGGATTTTCTATATAGAAGATCATGTCATTTGCAACCAAAGACAGTTTTACTTCCTCATTTCTGATTTAGATACCATTTATTTCTTTCTTGCCTAATTGCTCTAGCTAGGACTTCTAGTACTATGCTGAATAGAAGTGGCTAGAGTGGGCATCTTTGTCTTGTTCCTGATGTTAGAGGAAAAGCTTTCCCCTTTCACCATTATGATGTTAGGTGTGAGTTTTTCATATATGCCTTTATTATGTCAAGGTACATTCCTTCTCCACCAGACTTGTTGGAAATTTTTATTATGAAAGGATTTTGAATTTCATCAAATGCTTTTTTCCACATTTACTGAGGTGACTATATGCTTTTATCCTTTATTCTGTTAATGTTCTATATCACATTTGTTGATTTGCATATGTTGAAACAGGGATAAATCCAAGTTGACCATAATACAGAAAAGTTTGAATGTGCTCTTGACTTTAGTTTTCTAGTATTTTGTTGAGACTTTTGCATCTATGTTTGTTAGGGATATTGACCTGTAATTTTTTCTTATACTGTCTGTATTGGGCTTTAGTACAAGGAGAATTCTGGACTCATAAAAATAGTTTGTTTCCTCCTCTTCTTTTTTGAAAAACTTTGCAAGGGATTAATTTTAATTCCTCTTTAAATGTGCATTAGAATTCACCAGTAGGGGCGCCTGGGTGGCTTGGTCGGTTAAGCGTCTGACTTCGGCTCAGGTCATGATCTCACTGCCCGTGAGTTCGAGCCCCGCGTCGGGCTCTGTGCTGACCGCTCAGAGCCCGGAGCCTGTTTCAGATTCTGTGTCTCCCTCTCTCTCTGACCCTCCCCCATTCATGCTCTGTCTCTCTCTGTCTCAAAAATAAATAAAAACGTTAAAAAACAATTTTTTTTAAAAAAGAATTCACCAGTAAAGCTGTAGGTCCTGGGTTTTTCTTTGTTGGGAGATTTTTAATTACTGATTCAATCTTCCTACCTGTTACTGGTCTGTTCAGAGTCTCTATTTTTTTATGATTCAATCTGGGAAGTTCTATATTTCTAGGAATTTATTTTTTTAATTTTTTTAACATTTATTCATTTTTGAGAGACAGAGCATGAGTGGGCAAGGGGCAGAGGGAGAGAGGGAGACACAGAATCCAAAGCAGGCTCCAGGCTCCGAGCTATCAGCGCACAGCTCCATGTGGGGGCTGATCCCATGGACCATGAGATCATGACCTGAGCCCAAGTCAGACGCCCAACCCACTGAGCCACCCAGGCACCCCAATAGGAATTTATTTCTTCTAGGTTTCCAATAGTTGGTGTATAATTGTTCATAGTAGTCTCTTTATGATCCTTTGTATTTCTGTGGTATCAGTTGTAATATCTTCTTTTTCATTTCTGATTTTTTTTTTTGAGTCTTCTTTTTTTTCCTTAGGGTAACTAGAAGTCTGTCAATTTTATTTTATTTTTTTAAACTTGCTCTTAGTTTCACTGATCTTTTCTTTTTCTGGACTCTAATTTATTTTTGCTCTGATCTTTATTTCCTTCCATGTTCTAACATTGAGCTTAATTTTATCTTTTTCTAGGTCCTTACAGTGTAAAGGTAGGTTGTTTATTTGAGATATTTCTTTTGTCTTAATGTAGGCATTTATCACTATAAACTTCCCTCTTAGAATTGCTCTTATTGAATCCCATAATATTTGGTATGTCTCATTTCCATATTTATTTAAGTTTTTTTTTAATTTCCTTGTGATTTCTTCTTTGACTCACAGGTAATTCAGGAGTGTGTTGTTTAATTTCCACATATTTGTGAATTTTCCAGTTTTCTTTCTGTTATTTTTAGTTTCATACAACTGTGGTCGGAAAATATACTTGGTATTATTTAAGTCTTCTTGAATTTGTTAAGATTCATTTCATGACTATAATATGTTCTATCCTAGAGAGTGTTCCATGTGTGCTTGAGAATAATGTGTATTCTCATGCTGTTGAACAGACTGTTCTGTATGTATCTGTTATGTACATTTTGTCTAAAGTATTGTCCAAATCCAATAATCCCTTACTGGTTTTCTGTCTGGATTATCTATCCATTGCTGAAAGTGCAGTATTGAAGTTTCCATTATTAATGTCTGGCATCTATTTATATCTTCAGATCTGTTAGTATCTGCTTAATATATTTAGATGTACCAATGTAGGGTGCATATATATTACAATTGTTATATCCTCTTGATAAGTTGACCCCTTTATCATTATATAAGGAATTTCTTTGTCCCTGGTTACAACTTTTGACCTAAAGTCTATTTTTCTTCTTGATATAAATATCAAGCTCTGGATATAAATATTCCAGCTCTCTTGTGATTTCCATTTGCATGGAATGTCTTTTCTCCATCCCTTTGAGTCCATGTGTGTTCTTAAAGCTGAAGTGAATATCTTGTAGGCAGCAGCATATAATAAGGTCTTTTTTTTAATATCCATTCAGCCACTGTATATCTTCTGAATGGAGAATTTAATCCATTTATTTACATTAAAGTAATTATTGATATGTAAGGACTTACCAATGCCATCTTATTATTTGTTTTCTGTTTTGCAGTTCTTTTGTTCCTTTCTTCCTCTCCTACTATCTTCCTTTGTGAACTGATGATTTCTATAGTAGCATGATTTGATTCTCCTCTCTTCATCTTTTGTGTATCTACTGTAGGTTTTTGTTTTGTGGTTACCATGAGGCTTACATAAAACATCTTATAGTAAAAACAATCTATTTTACACTGTTAACTTCAATCACATACAAAACTCTACCCTTATGCTACCCTCATGTTTTTCACATTAAAGTTTTTACCTTCTTATATTGTTCATCCACTAACAAATAATTGTTGCTATAGTTATTTTTATTACTTTTATCCTCTAACATTTAGGCCAGAGTTAAGTGATTAATACACCACCATTTGACAGTATTAGAGAATTCTGATTTTGACTATGTGTTTACCTTTTTTAGTTTGTTTTATATTTTCATGTTTTTATGTTACTAATTAGTGTGTTTTTTTTTTTTTCATTTCAGCTTGAAGAAGTCTCTTTAGCTTTTCTTATAAAGCAGGTATAGTGTTGACAAACATCCTCATTTTTGTTCATCTGGGAAAGTCTTTACCTCTCCTTCATTTTGGAAGGACAAATTTGCCAGATAAAGTATTCTTGGTTGGCAACGTTTTTCCTTTCAGCACTTTAAATATAACATTCCACTCTCTCCTAGCCTGAAGATTTTTGCTGCGAAATTGCTGATAATCTTATGGGGATTCTTTGTATGTAAGAAATATGTTTTTCTCTTCCTGTTTTTAAAATTCTTTGTTTTTGATTTTAGATAGTTTTATTACAATATGTTCTTGGAGAAGATCTATTTTAGTTGAATTTTCTTAAGGACCTACGAGCTTCATGTAGTCTCTCCTCAGAGTTGGTAAGTTCTCAACCATTATTTTTCCCTTTTTGTCCCAGGTTTATTGAAATAAAATTGACATATAACATTGAATTAGTAAACATTATTTCTATAAATAAGCTTTCTGCTCCTTTCTCCTACTCTTCACCTTCTGGGACTCCAATAATGTGCAAATTGTTTCTTTTGATGGTATGACAAATTTCATGTGGGATTTCTTCACTCCTTTTCATTATTTTTTCTTTGGCAAAGAAATATAAGCATTGCTCATTTTATTGTGCTTCACTTTATTGCACTTCACATACTTGCACTGAGTAAGTCTATCAGCACCCTTTTTCCAACAGCCTTTATTCACTTCATGTCTGGTAATTCTCACAATATTCCAAACTTTTATTTGTTATTATTATTAATATTATTATTATTGTTATTATATTTATTATGGTGACCTGTGATCAGTGATCTTTGATGTTACTATTGTCATTGTTTTGGGGTACCAGAAACGATGTCCGTATAGGATGGAAAACTTAATTCATAAATGTGTGTGTTCTGACTGTTCCACCACTTGGCTAGTCTACCACATCTCTCCCTCTCCTCGGGCTTCTCTATTTCCTTAGACATAACAATATTGAAATTACGTCAATTAATAACCCTACAATGCCATCTAAGTGTTAAAGTGAAAGGAAGGTTCTTATATCTCTCACTTTAAATAAAAAGCTAGGGTTGTTTTAGCTTAGTGAGAAAGGCATGTCAAAAGCCAAGATAGCTAAAAGCTAGGCTTCTTATGCCAAAGAGTCAAGTTGTGAATTCAAAGCAAAAAGTTCTTTTAAAGCAAAAAAAAGTTTATTTTAAGAGAGAGAGCTCACCTGCATGCGCACATGGAGGAGGGGAGAGGAGCAAGAGATCAGGAGGCACAGAATCCCCAGCAGGCTCCATGCTGTCAGCATGGAGCCCAACACAGGGCACAGTACCATGAACATGAACCATGAGATCATGACCTGAGCTGAAATCAAGAGTCAGATGCTTAACTGACTGAGCCAACCAGGTGCCCCAAAAGTTCTTGAAGGAAATTAAAGTGCTACTCCAGTGGGGCGTCTGAGTGGCTCAATCATTTAAGCATTCGACTCTTGATGGCAGCTCAGGTCATGATCTCATGGTTCATTAGATGGAGCCCCACATCAGGCTCTGTGCTGATAGTGCAGAGCCTGCTTGGGATTCTCTCTCTCCCTGCCCCTCTGCCACTCATTCTCCACCCCCCCTCGCTCCCTCTCTCTCTCTCAAAATAAATAAACTTTAAAATAAAAGTGCTACTCTGTAAACACAGAACTGAAAAAAGTGAACCAGCCTTATTGCTGATATGGAGAAAGTTTTACTGATCTGGAAGTAGATAAAACCAGCCACAACATACCTTTAAGCCAAAGCCCAATCCAGAGCAAGGCCCTAACTCTCTTTCATTCTATGAAGGCTAAGACAGATGAGAAGGGTTGCACAAGAAAAGTATGAAGCTAGCAGAGATTGGTTCATGAGATTCTAGGAAAGAATCCATGTCCATAATAGAATTGCAAAATGAAGCAGCATGTGCTGATACAGAAGCTGCAACAAGTTCTCCAAAAGATCTAGCTAAGATAACTAATGAAGCTGGGTACACTAAACAACGGATTTTTCAATGTAGATGAAATAGTCCTCTTTGGAAAAGATGCCATCTAGGATTTTTATAGCTAGAGAGGAGAAGTCAATGCTTGGCTTCAAGGCTTTAAACGACAGGCTGACTGTCTCAGTAGGGGCTAATACAGATGGTGATTTGAAGTTGATGTCAATACTTATTTACCATTCTGAAAATCCTAGGGCCCTTGAGAGTTATGCTAAATCTGTTCTGCCTGTGCTCTATGAATAGAACAACAAAGCTTGGATGACAGCACATCTGGTTACAACATGGTTCCCTGCATATTTTAAGCCTCTTGTTGAGCACTACTGCCAAAAAAAAAAAAAATCCTTTCAAAGTATTATTGCTCCTTGACAATGTACCAGGTCACACAAGAGCTCTGACAGAGAATGACAACAGGTTAATGTTGTTTTCATGCCTACTAACACATCCATTCCGCAGCACATGGCTAAAGGAGTAATCCGGACTTCTAGGCCTTATTATTTTAGAAATACATTTTGTAAGGCTATAGCTGCCATATATAGTGATTCCTTTGATGGATCTGGGCAAAGTCAAGTGAAACATTCTGGAAAGGATACACCATTCTACATGCCATTAAGAACATTCAGGATTCATGGGGAAAGGTCAAAGTATCAACATGAACAGGAGATTGGAAGAAGTTGATTCCAATCCTCATGCATGACTTTGAGGAATTCAAGATTCTAGTGGAGGAAGTAACTACAGATGTGGTGGAAATAGCAAAAGAACTAGAATTAGAACGAGAGCCTAAAGATGTGACTGAATTGCTTCAGTCTCATGATAAAACTTGAATGGATGAGGAGTTGCCTCCTAAGGATGCACAAAGAAAGTAGATTCTTGGAGTGCTGGAAACACAGCCTGGGTGGCTCTGTTAGTTAAGTGTTCAACTCTTGATTGTAGCTCAGGTCATGATCTCACAGTTCGTGAGTTCAAGCCCCACACTGGGCTCCATGCTGACAGTGCAGAGCCCGCTTGGGAGTCTCTCTCCCTCTTTCTCTCTCTGCCCCTCCCCCACTTGCTCATGCACATGTGTGCTGTCTCAGAAATAAGTAAAACTTTTAAAAAAGTAGTTTCTTGAGGTGAAAACCATTCCTATGAAGATGCTGTGACAACAGTTGAAACGACATCAAAGGATTTAGAATATTACATAAACTTAGTTGATAAAGCAGTAGCAGGGTTTGAGAAAATTGAGTTCAGTTTTGAAAGACATTCTACTGTGGGTAAAATGCTATCAAACAGCTTCACATGTTACAGAGAAATCATGCATGAAAAAAGAGTCGATCAATGTGGCAATCTTCAATATTTTATTTTAAGAAATTGCACAGCCACCTCAAACTTTAGTGACCACCACCCTGATTAACCAGGAGCCATTAACATTGAGGCAAGACCCACAATCAGCAAAAAGATTATAATTCACTGAAAGCTCTGGTGATGGTTAGCACTTTTTAGCAATAAAGTATTTTTTAAGTTTATTTACTTATTTTGAGAGAGCAAGAATGGGGAGGGGTGGAGAGAGAGGGAGAGAGAGAATTCCAAGCAGGCTCCACACTGTCAGGGCAGAGCCTGATTCAGGGCACAAACTCAACAACCATGAGATCATGACCTGAGTTGAAATCAAGAGTCAGACACTTAACTGACTGAGCCACCCAGGTGCCCCAGCAATAAAGTATTTTTTTAATTAAGGTATATACATTGTTTTTTTAGACATAATGCTATTGCACACTTAATATACTGCAATGCAGCAAAGAAATAACTTTTATATGCACTGGAAAACCAAGAATTTTATTTGACTCCCTTTGTTGTGATATTCACTTTACGGCAGTGGTCTGGAACTGGACCCACAGTATCTCTGAGATATGCCTGCAATTTCAAATAACTGCTCCTCCAGTTCACAGATTCTTTCTTTTGCTTAATCAAATCTATTGCTGATCTTCTCTATTGTACCTTTCATTTCATTCACTGTACTCTTCAGCTTCAGATTTTCTGTTTGTTTCTTTTTTATGATTTCTATCTCTCAGTTAAATTTGTTATTCTGTTCTTGTGTTGTTTTCCTTTAACTGTCTTTCTGTGTTTTCTTGTAGCTCACCTAGCCTCCTTAAAACAACTATTTTGAATTTTTTATCAGTCAAATCACAGATTTCCCTATCTTTGTGGTCAGTTACTAGAAATTTATTCTGTTCCTTTGGTAGTATCTTGTTTCCTTGATTTTTCATGTGCCTTAAAGTCTGCATCGCTATCTTTGCATTTGAAATAGCAGTCACCTCCTTCAGATTTTACTGACCAGCTTCAGAAAAGAAATACCATCTGTCAGTTATGCTGGGAATTCTGAGGATTTCTCAACATTTTCTATGGATACACCCACTCCACATTATTCCCTCTTAGAAGATTTTTTTTTAATTGTATGCTTTCTCTCCATCCTGGAAAGACAGGCCAGGTGCTGACAGCCTCCTGTTTGCTTTCCTTAGGGTGGTGCTAAATGCTTAACTTCATGTGCTTTCTCCCAGTCTCACAGAGTCAGCCCTGGTTTCTGTGCATCCTCACTAGCCATCTACAAAGGCTCACAATCACTGCCATTGGGAGCACACACAGGGAACTAGCCACAGGATGGGAGGTGGTGTAGGTGAGGCACGATGAGTATTGGTCATGCCCTGTGGGAGGATACACAGGCAAGGCATTTCCAGTGACCCATGCATGGGCTTCCTGATGGAGTCCACAAAGTGGCTAGTAGGTTCCATGTAACTTTTATACTCTAAGCCCTGATTGCTGCTCTCCCAGCCCCTCTCTGCTCCTCAGTCACTCAGCTCACTCCAGTATCCTGGAGGGGGCAAGAAAGAAGTGGGCTTTTGGGGCTGCACCCTGCGCACCTAGGGAAATCAGGCATTCACTCCCATTCCCTCACTCTTCCCTGTGGGAGAAATCATGGGTGAGCAGGTCTCTCTTGGCACCAAGCTCTGTCACCTTGGAGGAGGGGTGATGCAGGTAAAATGAAACTACTCCTCTTACTCTCTTCAATGGATCCAAATCTTAGATATTTTTGCTCTAGTATTTCTCCACTGGACTCCCAGACTTCCCCAAAGCTACTCTTATCCATAGGTGATTGTCAGAATCAGTGTTATTTGAGGGTAAGATTGCAGGAAACTCTTTTTCCACCATCTTAATGACATCACCCAGAACAACATTACTGTTGATGGCCTGAAATGCAGACAACTCAAACGTCCACAAAATAAAATAAATAGGATATTATATAGCCATGAGAAAAAAACAAACTGTTTCACATGCAACAACATGAATGATACATTCATAAATGTATCTCATAAAAGATACAATGAGCAGATGAAGGCTATCAGAAGAGTATATACTGTGATATTAGACTAAGGCAACAATGGTGCCAAAAGTGTGCTCGAACTCCTCCAAAACTAGAAGTTCCACAAAGAAAGTAATCATATCTCATTGGTTTATATCTCTATACCTAGAACCCATTAGTATTCCTGGCACACAACAGCCTCTCAGTAAAAGTTGTTGAATTAATAAATGAATCTCTCTCTCCCTCTTCTACTTCTCCTTTATGCACACACGTGTAGAAGTACATGCATCTTCTGTCTTGCACTTAGAGTTCTCTTGCTCTGTTGTGACTAGGTGTGCTTGCTTGCTTTGGAAGACCTTGCCTAAGAAAAGCAAAGCAGATCTCAGGAGGCAGCCAGGGAAAATGAGGCATGCAGCCAACTACTCAGACCCACGTGCAGTGTAGGATTAAGCAAAGTGATAGTAGAAGACTCAGGATCACACACTTCAGTCACCAAGAAAAAAATATTAAATAGGAATTTCAAGTTAAATCCTGAGGTGTCATTTAAAATATGATTTTTCCTGAGAGTTCTCTATCCTTTATGTTCTTAGGAATTTAGAAGAATTGGTTATAGCTCCAGTAAGTGGGCAGCTGCCTGAAGGATCTAGGATCATAGTCATTTCTCTCCAAATAATGGTCCGTTTCTTATATTTGGAGAAAATTGTCTAAAAATGTAACTTGTCTGGTTTTAACTTTAAAACTTTTCCTGAGGTTCCAACTAGAGATTCTGTCTCTACCATCCCCTTTCAAATCTAAGTAGATAGCATTTAGAAAACATGAGCAGTTAGCAAAGAAGCTTAATAAATGCCTCTCAAATTATTTGTGTGAATTTGGCCAAGTCAGTTAAGTACTCCAGACTTGAGTTGTCTCATCTATAAGTTATGTGAATTACATGAAACAACCTCAAGGTCCTTTCACCTAAAATGTGATGATTCAATGATTTAAAAGGCAGAAATTATAAGCTCTAGTGAGGTGATATTTTGAGCTTTGCCAAATCACAGGGCTTTTCTCGGTAGCTCCCCTATTACAGCAGAGTGCAACAGTTTTGCTTGATACAACCAACAGGTGTGTAATTAAGCCTGATCTTTCTCCAGCATAGTTCATTTTCCACTGATGGGTCTACAATTAAAACAACTCCCTCCCCAGAGAAGTATACATCAGTGTTGTACTTTTCATCTTTAATTACACTGGTTGAAGATGAGTAAATGTGCCCGAGATCCCAACTGGGAGGGAACAGATTCATTAGGTGGTTGTAATATGCCATCCAGTCTACGTTTCAGGTTTCTGTCTCCGTGTAAGGAAGATGGCCTTCAACAAATCTGCTCAAATATCTCAATGATTAAGTCCACCCAAAACTGCCTACCTTTGCACTAGTAATTGATGAATACTAAAGATCTGGACCTTTCAAAGAGGTAAGTACAATGTCAAATCCAAAGGTAATTTACCACTTCAGTGCTTTTTAGTAGAAGGGCCAAAATAGCCTGTTAATACAGAAGAAAAAGGAGTTTCCAAATTTTCACATCCCTTCTTGGTCAATCTCTATTACAGCTCTCTTTTTTTTTTTTTTTTTTTTTTCTCATAGCACTAATACAATCTGACTTCATCTATTCATTTCTTTGTTTACTTTTTTATTGTTTGGCTCCCTTTTTTGGAATTTCAGCTCTGTGTGTTTGGGGCTAGACAAGAAAGGTTGCGGGATCTGTTTCATTTAAAACCATATGACCATTTGGAACACAGTGCCTGATCTCTGGCACTCATTAAACATTTATTGACTGAATGAACAAAGCATGAGTTCTGCATATTTCTTTTAAACATACTGGTTGGTGGAGGTTTGGAGGTTTGAGGTAACTGACTTTGAGCCAGTGTGCCAGACTTGGCATTTCTCTGGCATTATAATTCTCTTAAATACTTGGTATGCTTTTGGTCTTTTGATTCCCAATCGATTAAATAATTGAGTATCAAAACGCGTGGATCTGGTTAGTCATATTTATCCAATCTAGAACACAGCCTGGAAATTTTATCCTTTAGTAACAGGTCTAGGTGTTCAGCCCATCTTCTCTGGGCTTATCCTAATGACATCCATCTTGGTTTCTGCCTGGGAGCAGTTTGTCACCAGGGTATTAATTGCCCTGTGCCCTAAGCTACCTCACAGCTATTAGAAGAGAAACTGGTTCTCTTTTTAGGGCAGGGAGGCATAATAGAGACATTCCCTGAAGAGGTCCGGAGAGTCAGATTTTCCCTAAGCCTCAATCTTCCTACTGTTTCCTACCTTCTTGCCTGAACACACCATCCTTACTTTGTGTGATTATCTTTAATTTGGGGATTTGGTTTAGGATTTTCCAAACCTATAAACCAGACTTTTAAACCATCTTGCATTCTGGGCTGCAGGCCAAAAAGGCCTCTCTTTAGCAAGTTATATTTTTTTCCTTCTCTGCCTTCAGACAGGAGAGTTTCTACTTAGGCTTGTCTCTTTTTGGTAGAACATTACTGAGGCTTAAAAATATAGTCCATGAAGATCCAGCATCCTGCCACTTTGCTATCAAGCCTCTAATTAATGCTTTAACCTTAGCAAGTACATGGTCTGAGCACCAATATACCAAAGGTGACATTTTAATCATCTGCTTTGCTATTGTATAACATAGCTTTCCATTTCCAACAGCTGAGGTAATATTTAAAAGTGCACCTTTTTTTAAAAAAGTGTTATGGAAGTGTCTTCATTCTCCTCCACCAACTCTAAAATAACCCGCCCCCATCATAGGATCATTCATTTGCAACCCTAAATTCTAGAACTCATTTTTATATCAATTAGAGGCTTTTCTAATGTAAGAGAAAATATGACTTGAGAAACAAGCAAAATGTATTTTAATGGGTCACATAACTAAAAAGTCCAGGTTGACTAGCTTGAAGACACCCTTAAATTCAGAAATATCAAAATGGTGGCTAGCAGTTCTAGGCCTACATCTTCTGAGGTTCAAATCTATGGAAAAGAACCCATATATGTTTGGCCACTTGATTAAAAGGACTAGCTTTAAGATTACCTTTAACCCAAACCAACTGGTTTGATTTGGATCATGTATCCACCCTTAACTCAACAACTTAGGCAGGGAAATGGCAAGATTTATTGTCCTATGCCGACCAGTATCTGAAAGGCAGAGTCAACTCCATCTGAAGCCAGCATGTAGAGACTGTGAAAGGCAGTTGTTTACCCCAAGGAACTGGAGTAGTAACCCCATAGTTACTAGAATGGCAGAACAGCAACTAAGTCCTCAAGAACCAAAATCTCAGATATCCCTGACAGCAGTGGTTCACAATAAGGAGCTAGTTGGCTCCTTGAGAGATATTTGTCAAAATCTAAAGACACTTTTGATTGTTATAACTCGGGGCAGGGAAGTTAGGGAGGGAGCGGGGAGATAGATGCTATGGACATCCAGTGGTAAAAGGCCAGGAATGCTACTAAACATCATACAATCATAGGCTAACACCCTACAATAAAGAATTACACAGCTTAAAATGTCAGTAGTGCCAAGGTTGATGTACCCTGACCTATAGTAACGGAGTTGAAGTGTTTCCACTTGATTGCACCAAAAGAAATGGAAATATAGGATGGATCAGGCACAGAATATAAACATACTTAGAAGACACACTACCCAGTCAATTTAGAGGACCAAATAGGAAATTCCCAAACACCAGACAAATAATATCTAAGACCTATATGCATATATTGTTCACCATATCTAAACTACATTTCCAAGAAGATGGCTACAATGTATTAGTTTTCCAACCCATAAAATATGTAGCTTCATACATTAATCATTATACTAAAAATAATACTTAAATATTTAAATCAATGGCCCTATATTTTGTTTTTATTCTCCTCGACTTTCCTGTAGCACTTAAGATTTCTGACTACTTACTCGTCTCACATGAAATTCTTTTTTCTCTTTGTTAATGTGGCCCTGTATTTCCCACTATGTCCTATCTGCCCTCTCAGATAACTCTCTGACTTTTATGAACCCAAATAATATCTCTAGGTTGAAGACTCACAAATATGTATCACCAGTCTGTATTTCTCTCCCCAGGTCTGGTGCCTTGTTTCTAGGGGTCTATTACATATATCCTCCTGAGTATCTCCCTGTTATCTCAGATTAAACATTGATAACACCAAAACTTTCATTTTCTAAGGCCATCTTTCATGGCATTTTAAGGCAAATTTCCTCTTAAAATTTTGAATTGTTCAGGCTGTGGCACCATCTTTGACTCCTTCCACTTCAGGCAACTGTCCCAGCAATTGCCCAGTCCTATCAAGTCTTATTTTATAATATGTCTTGTACCCTTTCCCTCAATTCCAAGCGCCACTGCCACCAACCTATTTTAGGTCCTTATTCGTTTTTGCTAAGCTGTTGTAGAATCCTCCTCACTGATCTCCTACTCCTTCTTTGCCAATCTATACTCCACACTGTTGTTAAATTATACTTCTGCACAACTGCTTTGATGATATCAACCACTCTGCTCAAAAGTGGTCAAAGTCTCAACCGCCAATAAGATAAAAGGCAATTATTTTAGACCAGAAATCAAAATTCTCGATAATCTGACTTCAGTGTTACTTTTTAATCCTGTTTCCTGCTATTGATCTGTTCAGACTCTTCTCCAAACATAGTGGTTTCCTAACTTTTCTGCATACATCTTCATGATTCTGTTCACACAGTCCTTCCAACCTGTAGTACTCTACCCTTTCCTCTCTCCCAAACATACTCTTACCCATTACTTCTCTCCCACTTCTATCCCATGACTGGAACAAATTAGTTCCCACCTTCATACTCAGTTACAATCCCTGTTCCTGATCTGCTTATGACTAAAGGCAGAAGTAATTTCACCAAACCTCCTCTTTCCCTCATATTCCACGGTCCACCTCCAAGACCCTCTTGCTGTTTCTCCAAACAGAACAATACTCACCTACACTTTAAAACTTAGACCCCCAGATCACTTCTAAATGCAGTCCCCAACTTCTATGCCCAGATCTTATAACTGCTTTTTCCCCCCCTGTTTCAAGTTTCCATCCTCTCTGGTACTCTCCAGCCTCTACCCATCCACACACCTCTCCTACCTCCCAGATTATGGAGTTCTGTTACAAATTCTTCCTGATCCCTACTTGGCCATGTCTCTCCTACACATTAAGACACCTTGCTACTTCATCATGATTCTTCCAAAGTCAACTTTTTGCCAGTAATAAATCTGCCCTTTGAAAACAGCTCAACGGTTGTCAGAATGGACAGCATGTCAGCACCTTCCTTCAGTCAGCTCTCTAATTCCTATCCTACTCTAATACATGGGTCTAACTCCAGGTGTCGGACCCTCTCTCCTGGACTAGCATGCCCAGTTGCAGGTAACTCATCAGGACCCACTTTGTTCCCAAGATCTCAAGACATCATGGTCTCTGATGTTGTAAACATTGCCCTTCCTTCAAGCCTAAGCTGAAACCACACTCTTCTCTCCCAATCACTGTTTAAAGAAACATACTCTGACAAGCCATCCCCAAACTAATGTATTTCCTTCTCTTTTTATACTCCAATACTATGTATGGCATATACAATTTACTTGATAATTAATTATGCACCGCCTTTTGACATCTCTCCTACTATTTCCAGTAGCTATTTGAATCTGAGTTCACTTAACTTTTCACACCTTGACCCATCTATTTCAACTATATGAGGCGTAGTCATTCATTGATGTTAAAAGCATGGCTTGTGAAGCCAGATGACCAGATGTAGTACTGCCTCCATACTAGCTGTGTGATCTCTGATCATGGTTTTTCATGTTTAAAGTGGTAAAATAACAGTCCTGATGTCATAAAGATTAAATAAGCTATGCGTATAAAGTGCTTACGACATGCCACTTGTATTCATTTATATTCAGAAAGTATGTGTTACTTTTAAAATGTTATAGAAGGCGATTTTTCTTTTATCTCAGATAACTAATATCCTACAGTTTCTCAGACATCCTTGAGGACTCAGTTCCAAAAGAGCATAGGTTAACAGTCTGCAATGGAAACAAGCAAGTAAGTAGTGAATGTGTAGTCACAGAATCCCTACAAATGGCATTATAAGGCCCTATATTTTGTGCACAAGTTGTTTGCTTTTTGTTCTACTTGCCATTGTCCACTGGTCATGAAAGCCTTAGAAAACCAACTTTTGATCTAGGAAAAAAGGTCAGGGGCCTCCAATCACAGAGCCATAGATTTTGAAATCTTGCCTCTGACTGAATCATGCCTGGAAATGCAAGTATTACTTTATAGAGTTTAGGGTTTTAAAGCTGTCTCTGAGCTGCCAAAAGCAATTCACACAGGGAAGTAGTAACACATCAAAAGTAAAATACCTTCCTTTTTTGATTAATTTTACTGCTTAAAAAAGTTTACTGCATGTTCTTGTAATGTCCTTCAACATATTCATTTGTGGTGGAAAGATATAAGGCTAGATCAAAAAATGCATACATACCGTGTTTAGCATCATTAAAATTTCCACAGAACTCTGCTCGAAATTTTAGTTACTGAACACCAAGTCCATAATAATGACTCAAATACCCCTTACTCCCTTCTCCATATTTTGAATGTCAGGATTGGTTCAAAAGACAAGCTTAAGGAAGAAAGCAGCATGCATTTTCATTTGTTTTTTGAGTACTATGGATGTTGTGATTTCAAGACTCCTCAATATTTGAAGGATGATACAGAATTTCCCAATCAATGGGACCATTAAGCCATTCAAATTTTTTTCCTTTTTTTGTTCCCACTATGTCTTGCAAGAGCAGTGTTCTCTAAAACACCAGTCTAGAAAATACAAAAAGTCAAAAACTTTTCCTAAGACATATTCATGCCTCTAAAACTTACCTTGGAAACACCAGCCAACTTGATATAAAAAGACTTTAGACAATTTGATCATAAGCCCTCACTCTCTAAGTTATCAATGAAGAAAGGTTTAAAGATTTGATTTAAAGAATGTTTTGTTTTTTACCAGATTGAGGGGTTTTGTTTGTTTGTCTTCCAGGCAACAGAGACTTTGTCTATATGCTTCCCAAGCAAACATTCTATGACTTTTAAAATTTCCATCAGGACCAGCGATTTTCAAAAACTTTCCACCCCAAAACAAGGGAGAGATATGATGTGCTCACATCATTACTAGAGTGTGATTTCCAAGGAATAGAGGAATCCCACCACCACTGTCACCTGCCAGGAAGGGGGTAGGCATATTAGAATACCTGAGGAGTTGGAGCATGTTTGAAGAAATTCAAATGACTCTTGTATATAGTCCCCAGTTGTCACATAGGGGCAGGAGTGGATGAGCCCTCTGTTCTAGTCAATAATCCCTGATGTCTGTTGGTTCATTTTCCCTTCTTCAACAATTTAATGACTAGTGGAGAGTTTCAGCTCTCACAGAATTTGTATACACAAGTAGAAAGCTGGGAAATATGAAGAGTATCTTTCCTGGTACTAAATGAACTTATTTTCAAGTAAACAGGTAACAACTAATAGATAGTTGGAGTTTTTAAATTATTATTATAAAAGTTCAGCCTGATAAAAATTTGTGGTGATTGGAATTCCAAAAGCCTGGATAACATAAAACAACTACATTTTGAGACAGCAGTTGAAATAACCACTCACCTTTTCATCCAAGGTGAAAAAACAATTTACTCAAGGGAATAAAAATGGATGCTGATTTTGTTCATCTTTATCACCAGTGTAATATACGTGGTAGAGGAAAGTCATTTTTTAATAAGTAGGCTAATAAACTTTGTAGTTATTTATCAGGCTATTATAATGCAATCCTTTCTATGTATTTCAAATCCCATAAGTTCTTTATTTCTTAATTCCAGAAGGTTGGCAACATAATGGAGCTGAGAGGTTTCCTCTGCTACTACATCTCCAGAGTTGAGGCCTCAAACTAGATCACTTTTCCTTTATCTCTATGCAAAGTATAAATTATTAATAACAGAAAACTAATCAACAGTTGTGTAATCTTTTTACATTAATTTCTCTGACTATATAAGGATTCAATAGCCTTAATAAGATTTTCTCTTAATACTACATTTTTCCTAGAAATTTACAACAGAAGTAAATCCCAAGTCAATATTTATAATAATAGATGAAAATGTCAGCATGAGGGATTATCTAGATCTTTCCATGCTTCCCTTAACCAAACTCAATTAATAATAAACTTTATGTCTTATAAAATATACACAGTCTGTCTCAGTGAATAACAGTGAGGGCAGGGGTTTCTCATAGATGAGGTAGTTTGTATAAAAACAATATACACTGCAGGTAAGAACATAATAGCTTGTATATTAAATTTCTATTGTCTGACAGATGTTTCACACTGTAATTTGTTCATTAATTTAAAACTCCAGAACAGCATATAGTCATTAGTGTTTCCATTTTTTATTAATATTATTTTAATTCAAAAAATACATTAGCCCCACTTCACACAGCAGGCAAGTGTTGGAGCTAGTGTTTGAACCCACTACTTTATGAACACATTTGTGAACTAGGATTCTATTTAGAATTTTATTTCCAAAACTAAGTGTTTATTGATTTAAGCTCAGTCGGTTAAGCACCGGACTTCTGCTCAGGTCATGATCTCCTGGCTTAAGAGTCCGAGCCCTGCGTCAGGCTCCGTGCTGACATCTCAGAACCTGGAGCCTGCTTCGGATTCTGTGTCCCTCTTTGTGCTCCCCCGCTCATGCTCTGTCTCTGTCTCTCTCTCTCTCAAAAATAAACATTAAATAAATAAATACATAAATACATAAATAAATAAATAATTTTCTTCAAGAGTAACATAGATAGCAGAGCAAATTAATAATTTGCTTATTTTTCGGCTTCACATAGATGTTGATTGGATCTCAGTTTTTAACAATATGCAAACAACTGTGGACTTTGGCATATCTGCTTTGATTTGGAATGTTTATTATGTGACATTTTTACTCGTTAAATTATAGCAAGACTGCTGCTAATAAGACAGTAACTTTTATCATCTATATTTCAAATAGATGACTGCAAAATCCACCTATGACATGATTAAGTATTAATTATTTACGGATAATATTTTTCTGTTAATGGAAGATGCTACATAACAGGGAAGGTAAAAATAGGAAGTTTTATTTCAAATTATGTTCACATTAATAGCATGAGACACTAAAGGCATTTTAGTCTCCTTTCAACTTAACTTGAATAAGTCATATATGCAGCATAGTTACTTCTGAAAAGAAAATGTTTAACTCATAAGAATTTCTTATTTTACATAGCACTGGAACTTAAAACAACTTTAAAAATAATATAGGACTCAAATGGAGCTGGAATATGGCAGCTGAGTAGGAGGACCCTAGGCTTGTCTCACCCAACAAATACAACTAGTTAACTATCAAATCACCCGAAGTACCCCAGAAATCAACTGGAAGGCTGGCAGAACAAAGCACAACTAAAAGTAAAGAAGTCACATCACAGAAGGCAAAAAGTGCTGAGATGCTGCTTGGGAGAGAAACGAATTGTGGCTGCTATGGTGGAGAGGAGGCCACAGTCATGGAGAAGGGCAAGAGACAGACTGGCACTCAGAGGAGCACAAAGAGAAAATGAACCCTCATGGCAATTGGCTTGGAAAGCAAGAGGGGCTGAATTTTATGAGTTCTGGCAACCAGAGAGGCTTAAAGCCTAGAGTTTTAAAGATCAGTAGGCTTGGCTGGGATATAGCCCAGAGGCACTGGGGCTCTTATTGAAGAGAAAGCAGGGCAAACAGAGCACAGACAAACCTGGGGCACACAATGGGAATGTCAATTGCTCTTCTCAGAGCATGTCCTAGAGAGACAGTGTTCATGGCGAGACCCCCTCCAGGAAAAAAGGAACTAGCATCACCATTTCCCTCCCCCGCCCCTCAGCACTAGCACATTGCCACCTGCAAGAATCAGGACAGTGCTGACGCTACCTAACTTGCTTACACCAAGCCCTGCCTGCCCCTCATTCCAGAACAACTGCTTTTCTCAGTCACACTTGCCTCAGTTCCAGCAGCACGGGTTCCCTCCCCCAGCACACCAGCCCAAACCCCTGTCAACACCAAGTCTCCCCACCCAGAGTTTTGTGGAACCTTGGTTCCAGCAGCAGTGGAGACTGCTCTAATTTCACAAACAGACCAGAACACTTAGTAAAATGTACCACATTCAGGCTAGGGACCAAACACTGCCCACAACAGGCAAAGAGAGTCTCTGCAGATGACTGGCCTGAAGACACAGAAACAGAGCACATGCAGCACACACTGGAGACACTGCTGGAAGCTCCAGGTCTTGGGGAACAGGGGACACTACACGGCAGGGCACTATGGAACCTTTTCTTCATAAGGCCATTACCCTCAAGAATAGGAGATGTAGCTGACTCAGAATTCTAACACAGAGAATCAGGCACAGAGACTTAGACAAATGAGAAGACAGAGAAATTTGTCTCAAATGAAAGAACAGAACAAGGCCACAGCCAGAGATCTAAGCAAAACAAATATAAGTAACAGGCCTGATAGAGAATTTAAAGTAATGATGATAAAATACTCACTGGACTTGAGGAAAAAGTAGAAGGCATCAGTGAGATCACTAACACAGAAATAATGAAAAACATAGCAGAGATAAAGGGCTCAATAAAAAAAAAATTTGGAAATATGCTTGATGGAATGAATAGCAGGCTGGAAGAAGCAAAAGAACAAATTAATGACTTAGAAGAACAGAGTAATAAAAAATAATCAAGCTTTTATTCAACATGAGCCTGGAAGTTCCTAGCCATAGCAATCAGACAACAAAAAGAAATAAAAGGAATCCAAATCAATAAGAAAGAAGTAAACTTTTCACTACGTGCAAATGACATACTATATGTAGAAAACCTGAAAGACTCCACCTAAAAACTGCTAGAACTGATAAGTGAATTCAATAAAGTCACAGGATACAAAATCAATCCACAGAAATCTTTTTCATGTCTATACACAAATAATGAAGCAGAAGAAAGAGATATTAAGAAAACAATCCCATTTACCATTGCACCAAGAATAACAAGATGCCTAGGAATAAACCTGACCAAAGAGGTGAAAGACCTGTACTCTGAAAACTATAAAACACTGATGAAATAAATTGAAGATGACACAAAGAAATGGAAAGACATTCCATGCTCATGAATTAGAAGAGCAAATATTGTTAAAATGTCTATACTACCTAAACCAATCTACACATTTAATGCAATCCGTAATACCAACAACATTTTTCACAGAACTAGAACAAACACTCCTAAAATTTGTATAGAACCACAAAAGACCCCAAATAGCTGAAACAATTTTGAAAAAGAAAAGCAAAGCTGGAGGCATCACAATTCTGGGCTTCAAGGTATATTACAAAGCTGTAGTGATCACAACAGTATGGTACTCGCACAAAAACAGACACATAGATCAATGGAACAGAATAGAAAAAACAGAAAGAAACCCACAGTCATATGGTCAGCTAATCTTCAACAAAGCAGAAAGAATATCCAATGGGAAAAAAACAGTCTCTTCAACAAATAGTATTGTGAAAACTGGAGAGCAACATGCAAAAGCATGAAACTGGACCACTGTCTTACACTGTATACAAAAATAAATTCAAAATGGATTAAATATCTAAATGGAAGACTTGAAACCATAAAAATCCTAGAAGAAAACACAGACAGTAACTTGACATTGGTCCTAGCAACTTTTTTCTAGATAGGTCTCCTGAGGCAAGGAAACAAAAGCAAAAATAAACCATTGGGATTATCAAAATAAAAAGCCTCCGCAGGGGTGCCTGGGTGGCTTGGTCAGTTAAATGTCTGACTTTGGCTGAGGTCATGATCTCACAGTCTGTGGGTTCAAGCCCCGTATCAGGCTCTGTGCTGACAGATTCTGGGTCTACCTCTCTCTCTGTCCCTCCCCACCTCTCCCTTTCTCTCGAAAATAAATAAACATTGAAAAAACAAAAACAAAAACAAAACAAAAAAAAAGCCTCTGCAAAGTGAAGGAAACTATCACCAAAACTAAAAGCCTACAGAATGGGAGAATATTTGCAAAGGACATATCCAATAAAGGGTTAGTATCCAAAATATATAAAGAACTTATCAAACTCAACACCCAGAAAACAAATAATCCAGTAAAGAAATGGGCAGAAAACATGAATAGACACTTTTACAAAGAACACATCCAGATAGCCAACAGACACATGAAAAGACGCTCAAGTTCACGTATCATCAGGCAAATGCAAATCAAAACTACAATGAGATATCACCTCACTCCTAGCCAGAGTGGCTAAAATCACAACACAAGCAATAACAGGTGTTGGGGAGAATGTGGAGAAAAAGGAACCCTCTTGCACTGTTGGTGGGAATGCAAACTGGTAAAGCCACTGTGGAGGACAGTATGGAGATTCCTCAAAGAGTTCAAAGTATAACTACCCTATGATCCAGCAATCACACTATTGGTTATTTACCCAAAGAATACAAAAGCACTAATTCAAAGGGATACATGCACCCCAATGTTTATAGCAACATTATCTACAATAGCCAAGATATGGAAACATCCCTAGTGTCCATTGATTGATGAACAGATAAAGAAGATGTGGTGTATATGTGTATATATATATATATATATATATATATATATATATATATAAAATGGAATATTATTCAGCCATAAAAAGGAATAAAATTTTGCTATTTGCAATGACATGGCTGGAGCTAGGGAGTATGATGCTGAGTGAAATAAGTCAGTCAGAGAAAGGACAAATACCATATGATTTCACTCATAAGTGGAATTAAAGAAATAAAACAAGCAAAGGGAAAGAAGAGAGAGAGAGAGAAACAAACCAAGAAACAGACTCTTAACAATAGAGAACAAACTGATGATTACCAGAGGAAAGGTCAGTGGGGGTTAAATAGGTGATGGGTATTAAAAAATGCAGTTGTCATGGTGAGCACTGATTGATGTATGAAATTATTGAATCAGTATATCATACACCTGAAATTAATGTAACACCATATGTTAACTAACTGGAATTAAAAACTTAAATAATAATAATAGGAAAAAGAATATAGGACTTGCCAATCAAATTCTTTTTACTATTTCACTTTCCTATAAAGAGTTGTATAAATATGATCTATAAGAAAATTTTTCTAATTTAAATTTTAAAGGAATTCTTTGTCAGACCACATCTAATTTACCTTTTGTAATACCCACAGCATGAAAAACATATAACAGCAATGGTGATAATAGCCAACAGTAACTGCCCAGATAGTATATACACCCTAGTCTTATACCAATAATCCCACAGGTAATTACTATTATTATATTCATTGTACAGATGAGGAAAAGTGAGACTTTGAGACAGTAACTAACTTGCTCATGGTTATACTGCAAGTAAGTGACAAAGCCAGCATTCAACCCAAATTTGTTTGACTCTAACTGTTCATGCTATATCACCTCCAAAGGAATGCTGGCTTCTTCTCTGTCCTAAGGAAGATCACATTCTCTGCATAGCCCTGGCCTCTACACACAAAAGCCTCAAGTTCATTTACCAAGGCAAAACTTATGTGTAAACAAAGAGACGAACTTGCTTCAACTTTTTATTTTATTTTATTTTATTTTATATTATTTTATTTTATTTTATTTCATTTCATTTCATTTCATTTCATAATTTTTTTAGAGAGGGAGTGGGGTGGAGAGATGGAGACAGAGAATCTTAAGCAGACTCCCCACACAGTGTGGAGCCCAACATGGGGCTCCATCCCACAAACCATGAGATCATGAGAGATTATGACCTGAGCCAAAATCAAGAGTCAGACTCTCAACTGACTGAGCCACCCAGGAGCACCAAACTTGGTTCAACTTAAAGTGTTTGATTCCTAATTCGATAAATGCTTAGTAGGATGTCTACAGCTTCCCTAGGCTATCTGCTAGGTGTCTGGGGTGACACAATGGAAAAGGATATGAGCCTGTCATTAAGGGCCTTAGAATCTAATTACAGCGTATGCCAGCATCACTCCTGAAACTACAAAGAAGCAGCATCTCTGTGTTTCTGAATCTCCTCTCTCCTCTCTTTTGGATATCCAGCACCAGCTCGCCTCCCCTGAAAAGGCTCTCCTTGACTATATAACTTAGCTTTAACACTGCGTTTTTTTTTTTTCTTTCACCACCACTACCATCTTTATTTGTGGCTGTCAGTATCAACAGCCACCGCGTAGTATCACTAACAGGGCTCTTAGATTCACTGAGCCATGCGTGACCCCCCTTGTTCCCTCTCCCTACAGTGTAGCCTCAGCCTCTCACTGAAGGGAAGCCACCTATCTCAGCGTCCCTGGTAACAGAAGCCAGAAATGCAGGGTAGTTAATGCCCTAGAATCAAGTTGAAAAAGTAAGAGCAAGAGACAGAAGTGCTCAACTGATAAATTCTTCATCTTCCTTCCTCCAACACTGTCCTGAAGATGACTGGTTTTAAATGGACCCTTCAGAGACACAGTATTAATACCAAGCAGTGTTTCTCATGAAGCTCAGTAATGCACCTCCTCCCACCCAGTCCCATTTCCCCTGCTCCCTCATTGTGCTGCCTTGGTATTGCACCTCTCTCCACAATAAACACTACCAGTTTCCCCTTAGATGCTTTGCTTTCTAGGAAAGCTGGGCTAAGATAGTTACATATTCTTTTCAGTTACATATTCTATTTAAAAGTTCTGTTCTGTCAGTCATCTCTAGATTAGCATCTCGTCTCAAAAAATGTTTCCCAGAGCATTAGTATATATAAAATACAGTTGTCTTCAACCTCTCTTTCTTCAGAGTCTCTGTGGGTATTCCCAATTCAAAGGTGAATTTCGGAGTGAAAGTTTACTCACAACTCATTTAGGCACAAACACTTCTACTGGCCATCACATTTAGATTTATTCCTTTATATAAACATATATTGCTTCAGGATTTCTCTTTAAAAATTTAAATACCTTGGGGCGCCTGGGTGGCTCAGTCTGTTAAGAGTCTGACTTTGGCTCAGGTCATGATCTCATGGTTCGTGAGTTCAAACCCCTCATCAGGCTCTGTGCTGATAGCTCAGAGCCTGAAGCCTGCTTGGGATTTTGTTTCTCTTTCTCTTTTCCTCCTCCACTCACATTCTGCCTCTCTCTCTCTCTCTCTCTCTCTCTCTCTCTCTCTCTCTCAGAAATAAATAAATACTAAACATTTAAAAACTTTTTAAAATATCCATAAACATTTTATTATTCAACGTGGTTCATGTGAATTAAATTATTTGAATGACTGATTATAGTTGATATAATCATTGTGTTGCAGCCAGAAAAGTCAAAGGCAAAGAAAGTATGTATGCCTGGGTAACATAAGAGTCCTGGAAAGCTGAGGTGTCAGGACAGAAGAAAGGGGTGCAGGGTGCAGGAAGGTGAGATGCATGAATAACAGAGGCAATAACACATGCTTCAAGTTTTACCTAGGGACAAAACCTACATTTACAAAACAATAAGTAGGTTTCATTTCTTCATTCCTAATAACTAGTTCATTCGAAAGACTTCTGTTAGCGGTCTTTAAAACAAGTTCATTACAAACTAAATAGAGATTCACAAAAATGAAACATTTTGTGGTATCTTCATTGCCATATGGAACACTTCACTGACCAAGACCTTCCTGATCTTCACCAGCGAAATGAAGTGTAAAACAGAACTAGAGAGCATTTCTAGAGCAAGGTAAGGAAGAACCTTCTGGAAGAGACATTGGTGCTGTGAACAGTCATTTAGTACTTTTGTTCCTGTGCTGTCTATAAATTATAAATCATCATGTGAATAGAACAAAATTTTAGCCCCCATAAATAACAAGGTTATGGGGGCACTTGGGTGGCTTAGTGGGTTGGGCACCCAACTTCGGCTCAGGTCATGATCTCACAGTTCGTGAGTTCAAGTCCCATGTCAGGCCCTGTACGGACAGCTCAGAGCCTGGAGCCTGATTCGGATTCTGTGTCTCCCTCTCTCTCTCTGCTCCTCCCCTGCTCACACTCTCTTTCTTGCCCTCAAAAAAAAATAAATACAAAAAAAATTATTTTTTAAATAACAAGGTTATGACTAGAGGGCATGGCAGAAATCTGAGAACATGTAGGTGGTGATTCACTTGGCATGACTCACAAAGCACCAATGAGGGCATAAAATTTTAAAAAGATAAATCCCAAAGTGCATCCAATTTGAGATTTCATAGCCACTCACGATAAGCATTTAGTTAATCTTTACTGATTTATTCCTCCCATATTATTCCCAAACTAGTTGTGGTATCCAGTATACAAACCAAGAGAAAGCTTTGGTTTTAGCAACCAATTTTTCTTAAAAACAAACAAACAAACAAACAAAAACAAAAAAAAAAAACCTGTGTATTGCTTCTTCTTGAAACAGAACTCGTGAGCCTTGTATTCTTTTTTGTGTAACTTTTTAATTTCCTCATTCACCCTGTTTTAGCTAATCTATATGCTGTCATACTGAGACTACTCATTTCTCTTGGCAAAAGAAGGCTCTTTAACCTCTTGGTCATGGAACAGCTTTCAGGTGATACAGTATTTAACTCTCCTCCAAAATTTCTTCACAACCTTTCCCTAGAAACTGACCTTCATTAGGTTTAAGGTGTACTTACACACATAACCTGTCTTAACACTGACTGACTTGGCAGCTCATGTGCCTGATTCATAGCCTTTGTGCCTTCTGGAATTTCCTTCTGGATTTCCAGAAAGATTTTTGCTGAGTGTCTTGATTGGAGAGAGAGGGGTAGTTTTGTTGAGCAGATGTAGAATACATCTGTTTCAGACATAATCATAATGCTTTATGTTTGATTTCCTCCTAACTTTTCAATACACTTTCACATCTACGCTCTCATTTAGTGTCTAGTTTGATGTGGGAAAATGAAGGGAGGGCAGAGTAGAAAAAATAAAAGAAGAGAAACTTAATGGACCCAAGAGAGGTTTGTTTTACTAGAGTATATGGGAAAGAGAATTTAGAGACCACAAGGGAACATAAGTAGACCTGCCATGTGAGAAAATCTACTAGATGACAGGAAATACTTCAATTTATAGATGGAGGACAATGAGGAACAACCTAATTATATCGGAAAGTGTAATCATTCTTATTTAAATGGTATGTTTCAGTTGAAAAGCCCAAAGCCTTTGTTCTATGATACACAGACTAGCATGGATGTTAGGAGCACAGTCTCTGGTCACAAATAAATCAGGGTTTGAGTGCTAACTCCACCACTTACAAGTTGTTTGCCCTTAACATACACATTAAGGACTTAGTGCATATTAAGTGCTCAATAAACGGTACAATTGTTACACAGTAAATACAAATGTTTTAGCATTGTCTTTTCCAAAAGAGCGAAGGAAAAGAATGAGTAGATTATAGCCAGAGCCAAACAAAAATCTCATCATGCAGAGCTTCTCTGTACTGAGTGTCATCAGTTCTGCCTACATCTTCAGCAACTCTCCTTCCTCTTTATGGAAATGAAAATTAAAAGTGACAAAGTAGCTAAATTAATTAGATTATTATAAAATGTCTGTTTATGACCAAGTCTGGATACATGAATATCCTAACTCTACAACTAACTCCACCACTGAGCAGAAAAAGCAGTGATCTGTAGACATAGTTGACCCCTCTCCTCTCAAAAATTGGTGATGAATCCAGAACGGATTATTCAAGTATAGATTACGAACTTCATCCTATATGAACTTTCTGTTCTTTCCCCACTCCTGCTCACCTCCTCCAAAATATACCCATCCTTTTTATTAGATAACTTGATGCTTAATTAGCACTGTATTTGCTAAGAACTGTTCCCTCATGTGCTGAACAACTTGCAGAGTTTTATCAGTACTCAGCAGCAGCTACATGGCTCTATAGACTCCTGCTCAGTCTATCCCTTGGAATTTCCCTTTAGCAAATAAGGTGGAGTATTACGGATTTGTATTATATGTATTAATCATGGTCACTTTTACAAGAAGTTGAGCCTTCATTCATTCAAAAAGACTGCTCCTTGGGGGTCAGGGTGCACAGAAGACAATGTTATGTCTGTGCTTTCTAGCCTGGGGCTCATCTGTGGAATTCAAAGGCTTTTTTTCTCCTTAAACAACTTAGTTACAAATAGAAACAGCCCTGTACTTATCTCATTAAAAGAATCCAGCCTCCAAAGAAACTTTATGTCTCCTCATCCTACAAAGGCAAGCATGGTGCTTGAGTCTGGTTTATAATTAACGCTGCCCAAAGACTAAATTGGTCTTCTATTTCCAGATAAAGAAAGCTTACAAAATAGTGTGTAAAATGAGATCAGGCTTAATGCATACATTTCTCTATCTGAAACTGAGTGCAATCACAAGAAGTGAAGTGCCAGATGTAGGGTTAGGATTAAGTTTTCGGTTACTAATTTCAAATATGACTAATTCTATTCTGGGGATGAGGAGGTTGGATTTAAGTAAGCTTAGGACCAATTTTTTTAATTGCTTCTGAAACAAAATCTTCCTTATAAATTAACATTTGTAATTTTAGCGAGCACAATGTCAGGAGCTAGACTGTAAATTGGCCTGTAATACCAAAAGCTCGGCCTGTAATTTAACAGCTTCCTATTTATTCATATATTTCCAGTGCTCATTTAAAATGTTAATTACAAATAAACAAACAAACAAATAAATAAATGTTAATTATTGTCAGATGCAGTAACAATATGCCCAAGAAACTAATTTCTTGGTTAAATGGAATGGAAGCAAATAAGTCAACATGACTTAAAAATGCCACTGTTAGAGGCCAAACCAAGGATCCATCTGCCTTAAGGAAAATTCCTGTTAAATATAGATGGGACCACCCTAGAGAAGGTCTTATACTGCTTGTTCCACTGTATCAGTATATGGGTTTTATCAACAAAACCCTTCTAACCATGGATCCCCCTCAACCTCTTCAGTTTGCCTAGTTTTCCAAGCATGGCTTTCTTTCAGACAAAACAACCTCATTCTCTATGCTATCTTCTGGGAGCTGTCTTTCTCCTCTTACCTCCTCTGACTCTCTCCTCACTTATCTCTTCCCCTACCCCCAGTGCTTGCTGGCTGGCTCCAGGAAGATGCTCTCAAACTTGCCCATTTCCAAGTCCCTGTGCATCACTGGCTGACTATTCTTACCTTCCCTTTCCTATTGGATTCTGTGAACGCTCACAAGTACTCACCTGGGTCATCCTACTTAGCATCCGTGCTCTTCACTACGTGTCTCAAATCTACATTCACAACACCAAGTCAGCACCAGAATCTCATCTGTCCTGCCCAGGTCTGATCCGTTCCTTAGTGCCAGCCAGCATAACACTCCTTAAATTTTAATGTGTGTACAAATCCTCAGGATCTTGTTTACAAAGCATGTTCTGACTCAGTATGTCTGAGATGGAACCTGAGGCTCTGCATTTGGGGTTTTTTTTTAACGTTTATTTATTTTTGAGAGACAGAGCGTGCGCGCGCGAGCGCAAGTTGGGGAGAGGCAAAGAGAGAGGGAGACACAGAATCCAAAGCAGGCTCCAGGCTCTGAGTTGTCAGCACAGAGCCCGATGCGGGGCTGGGAACTTACAAACCCTGAGATCATGACCTGAGCCCACATCAGAGGCCAAACGGACTGGGCCACCCAGGTGCCCCAAGGCTCTGCATTTCTAACAAGCACTCAGATGATGCTGATGCTAGTACAGAAACCACACTTTGAGTAGCAAGGATTTAGCGTTCAAGACCGTGTTAGTATGTAGATCAGACTGCCTCTAATTTTGTCCACTTCTTGAGCCACATACCTCTGGATTTACATGAATCCTTCTCCTTATAAAACAAGTGTAACATTGAGCCTTGGCAGATTTGGCTCCAGTAATTTCAGTTTTCCAAAAGCACACTCAAAATAGCTCACTGTACCCACAAGCACCCTTCGGTCCCTTAACTTGCTCCAAGACTTGTGGAATCTATCACTGCTATAGGGGGAAAAGCTTTTGAAATAGAATTGAACGTGGGGTGCTGCCTGGCATATCAATGAATCCAGTAAGGCTTTTTTTTCTCTTTTCTTATTCACTGAATTTTTTGAGAGGTAAAAACAGACTAGAAATAAAATAAAATTTCCAGGTGCTCTTGCCTCAGCCATTTGCTTCTTATGTACACCTTAAAGTGCTGGCTGCCTCTGAGCCTCAGTTTCTCCAAACATAAAATAGAGGATTTTCCATTCAACTCTGTTAGAGTAAGATTTACAGTCTCTAGTGAAACCTGCTATGGAAAGATGCTATAAAAAATGTAGAATGTTCTTTTGATTGTGGATCACATCTGCACCAAGACCAGAAACATTTCTTTAACAGAAGAAGGACTTAGTGTTCTCCATTCTCCACATTTTTCCCTCTAATGAGGTATGGAACTATGTAGACCATAATGACTACAGCTTAAAGTTTAGGTTCAGTTACTGTGTAATCTCATAAATCTCTCTTAGCTATAAGTAACAGCTAGCCTCTCTACTTCCTCTGATATTTTATTTACTCCGTAAATCAGCTCTATTCTTTCCTTTCACACAAAGGAAGCTGGGAACCCCAGCTCTCCCAGGAGTGTAGAGGCAGGCAAGCCACTTGTGTATGCTCCTGATACAGGAACCCCCTGCAGGCGGGCCACCCCTCACCCCCCAGATGCAGGGCATCTAGTCCCATCAATCACTAAGGAATGTTATGCCAGTGGGGATCTGGAAAGTGAGGAAAATACCAGGCTAAAAACTGCAGCTGCCTGAATTTCAGCAGCACAACTAGCCAGAACACAGAATGGAATTACAGAAGTGAAAACATTCGTGAAGTGTGTCTTACTCTCTTTGGCTTTGATTTCAGTTAACTTCAATCACACTAGTGCATGTGTGGACACAATGTGAGCAAACATGTATTTTTCCCTTTTGTGCAGCTTTGCTCCTTCACACAGGACTAGCTGGGATAATTTTCTTTTGCTTCCCCCTTCTCTGGAGCAAGATGCCCAGCAGCTAGAACCAGTGACCTGTTTGATAGAGCTAGTGAGCAGGTTTGATGCCCCTTCATTTGTCTTTCTTCACCCTCTGCCCTGATCCAAGCATTAGATATGGAAAGATATGACATATATAGAATTCTAAGAAGAAAGACTAGACTTTAACCTATTTGTTAGGAACACACAGCCAACTTTGATTTCAGTCTATTAATGGAAGGCAAAATTTCTCCTAATCAGTTTAAAGGACTATCTTTTGGGCACCAGTATAATGAAATCCAGTACCCTTTAATTTCTTACAGGTCATTTAGTGTCCAATTTCATAGACTTCAAAGAAGTTTAATCACACAATGAAGAGAAAGGCCTATAATAAAATGATTTACATGGCTCTCCCTGCAGCAACTACGGGGAGGTGAACAGAGAAGATAAAATGCAGGGAAACAAATTAAAAAGGAAAATTAAAGGCGAAGATGAATAATACTAGAGGTCAAAGGGCATTGTGAGGTCAAAGACAAGATAGAATAAGTCTCAAGATCCAAGGGATATGGATTTGGGTTTTGAACAAGAACCAGGATGAGCTTGGAAGTTAGATAAAGGAGCTCAAAATTAAATATCAACAGAAAAAGGAGAAAAGTGATCAATTTTCTTACAACACATTTTTTAGATGCTCTAAGTTTTAAGCAAACTTTGCCTATAGCACTAAAGTCTCCTGGATGTTTTTTGTGTGCGTGTGTTTGCACATGATGGTTTCAGAGAAATAAAACTACGATTTTGCCATAAGTTTAAATTACTGACTCGTGTTATTCCTACATGGATAATTTCCAAACTGAGATTTTCTAAAGACCAAAACAAATATATGACTGTACTCTGCAAAAAGCATCCCAGATCACTTGCAGTCTACTTAACTCCTACCAAGATAAGAAAATTCCACTGTCTGTCCATATCACACTGAACCTTGATTCACTAGCACCCTCAAAGATGCCATCTTCTCTCTGCTTCTATCTTCTATACTACATAGTACACTATACCACACTGAGTGTACTTTCAAATCTACTAGGATGTATGTTTTCAACTGCCTACATACAAATTGAAGAAAACTCCGTTTTGCATTATTGAACTGAGATTTGAATCACAGTGCCAGGCCTTTCTTTTAAAGGTCACAGTTCCATGTCCATTTTATAATCCCAACTTCCTTTGTGCACAGGCCAGTTTAAAAAGGATTTTATGTTTTCCCCACATTTCCTGTGCTAAATGAAGTGCTTCTTATGCAATCTTTGCACAATTTTTTTAAAAAATTTTTAACGTTTATTTATTTTTCAGAGAGACAGGAACAGAGCATGAGCGGGTGAGGGACTGAGAGAGAGGGAAACAGAATTCCAAGCAGCTCCGGGCTCTAAGCTGTCAGCTCAGAGCCCAACATGGGGCTCGAACTCACAGACCCTGAGATCGTGACCTGAGCTGAAGTCGGAAGCCCAACTGACTGAGCCACCCAGGCACCCCATCTATGGATAATTTCTAAGCTTTGGGAACACTTAATCCTCTTTCTTTATGGAAAGGAGGTGAATATAGCTAGTAAGAATACAGATAGAGAACGTCTCATCTGACACCAGTATTCATTTATCCCCATATCCATCAATGGATCTTTTTTCTTTGCTGAGTGTCTCTATAGACACTTGACACTGACAGGTATACAAAAGTAGGGTATGTATTGCAATATAGCTCTAGTAGATGTCACCATTGGAAGAAGCTAGGGGAGGAGTATATGAGATTTTGTACTATTTTTTGCAACTTGCTATGAGCCTATAATTATTTCAAAATAAATACAATTGGCTCTTGAACAATTCAAGGGTTTGGGGCACCACCCACTCATGTGGTTGAAAATTCTCATATAACTTTTGACTCTCCCAAAACTTAACTACTTTAACTTACTCTTGACCAGAAGCCTTGCTGATAACATAAACAGTAGGTTAACACATATTTTGTATATGTATTATACATGGTATTCTTACAATAAAGCTAGAGAAAAAATGTTATTAAGAAACTCATAAGGAAGAGAAAATACATTTACAGTACTGTGCTGTATTCATTTTTTAAAAGTCCATATATAAGTGAAACTGTGCAGTTCAATCCCATGTTGCTCAAGGTTCAGCTATAGTTTTTAAAAATAGGATGACGGGGGCACCTGGGTAGCTCAATTGGTTAAGCGTCCAACTTCAGCTCAGGTCATGATCTCACAGTTTGTGAGTTCGAGCCCCATGTCAGGCTCTGTGCTGACATCTCAGAGCCTGGAGCCTGCTTTAGATTCTGTGTCTTCCTCTCTTTCTGCCTCTCCTTGGCTCATTTTCTCTCAAAAATGAATTTTTTTTTTTAATTTTAAAAAATAAATAAAAATTTTTAAAAATGGATGATAGTTGAATCACTATATTGTACACCTGAAACTAATATTACACTGTATGTTAACTAACTGTAATTTAAATAAAAACTTTAAAAATGTTTTTTAACAATTTTTTAAAAGAGTATTTACAGCTCCCTCCCCCACAAAAAAAAATTAGGGTTACCAATTGCCTAAGACTCTACCCATTTTAGCACTGAAATTCCCATATTCTGGAAAACCCATCAAACCCTACCAAGGCAGGACAATTGATCACCCTATAAAATGAAGTAACCATTGTCTCTGTCTCCAGTGATCTCATATCTAATGAGAACATGATAAATTAGTAGAGGGAGAAAAAAAACATTGGTCGAGCAAAGTAATATAAGGCGCACATGTGATCATGCCCAAATCTTTCACCCATGGTACACATCATTAATAGGTCACAGCCTTCTTTCCTGAGCTCAGACATAGACTCAGAATCCTTCTCAACACAATGCTTTTCCAGAGAGCAACTATTAATGAACTGGAGTTGGCAATAGAATTGAAACTCATTTGCTATCCTTGCTGTCTTCCTTCATGACAAATAATTTTTCAGGCATTTTCACTTAATAGACAAGCTTTAAAAAAGCTGTAATTTCCAGGCAATTCTCTACCTTTAACTGAAAAAAAAAATAAACATATTAAGAGTTGCTATGCAGGGCATTTCATTTCTTCTTCAAGATCCTCTCAATATTGTACAAAGCAACCCAAAATTAGTATAGTCATTTATTATCAATCTTAAAATCACACTTTTGGGGGATAACCTTTAAACTCCAAAGTATTTCTATAAGATATATAAATACAGCCATACTTTTTTTTTTCAATGAAAGGGGTGCTAGAGTTTAATGGCACATATTCAGAAAACAAATTTACAAAATAAGTACCCGCCGGCATCTGTGTACTTTTAAGAATAAAACTACCTACAGACTCATATAGATATTGTTTCTGTACTTCATCTTCCTTCTACTCATCTTTCAGGCAAATGAGTGAGCAAATAACATCTACTCCAACTTATTAAATACACTTGTGCTTAATAATAAAATGAAAGCTTTCATTCTGATATATATGTCGTGCTCCAGACTGGAATCCACCTCTCTAATATCTGTCAACATTTAACACAGGAGAGCATTAAAAAGGTTTTAGAGTCATACTGGGTTGAGCTCAAAGCCTGTCCCTGTCAGTTTCTAGTTAAGTGATATTACTCTCTTTGGCACTTTGTTTTATCACCTAAAAAATCATTAAGAGTATTCATTGGGTTACTGTACTATTCAATGAGACAGTGTGTATAAAGTACAACATCTATTAAATAATAGCATTCATTTATTTTGTTATACTATTATTACTGCAGTTAATTTCTCTTTTTGTTTTTCAATAACAATTAAAATCAAAACTACTTACATTACTAGGCCATCAAAAATTATTTTGGAATTTTAATTTCTTTTTATTTATTTATATTATAATTAGTTTAGCTATACAATACATCCAGGACTAGTGCTTATATGGCACACAAATATGAATCATTATATTTCAATAAATATTTCTAAATGTCTGCTCAACAGTCAGACTGTGTGTATGCCACTGAAACACTGTTGAGAAGATGTATAGTAGTTCCCATAATTGGACCAAATTAGAAATAAATTCAAATTTTAATAATAGTAATAGATTTTCCTATTCTAAACTATAAAAGTTTGAATGTAAGCACTTACGTGATTGGGTGCAGCATTTACTTTCTACTTTTAAATCTTTTTGTTAAACAAGCAACAACAATTTCTAAAAAAAAAAAAAAAATGAAATAGTAAAGTATTGGAATTTTTCCCTCTTCATTCTTTACTTTTGTCCAGGACACTGAAGATTTTCCATAAATGCTATTGCCAGCTGGCTGAAAAGCAATTTTCATTGTATGAAAACTGTACCACTTATGTATATTTAGTAAATGACATAAATTCTAAGTTACTCAATTCATTAAATCACCAAACATTCAGCAGTGTGATGGCAGTGCATATTACAAATAGTGTACTATTTGAACTTGTTTCACTTTGATCTTATAGAATATTTGAATTTATTAACTAATATACATATATTTTTAAACTGAGTTTATATTCCCAATATGCTATTTGGCCTAATTAAAAATCTTGAAATGTGAACTATAGAGAGGTCCTAAAAATAAGATTCAGTCATAAGCCTCTATTATTAATTTAAATATAATCTCAAGTAGTACTTACACAAAGGTTACAAGGATAACGCAAATGGAAAGCTTAGTCAATCTGATCATGTAGGCGTTAGTTTCCTTCTGACTTGCCCTCCACTTGAAAAGATCAAAGTGAGGCCTGGAATTATCATTGCATTGGTTTCAGTCAACCCAGTTTCACAGCATCCAGTCATCCTGTGTGTGCTATATTCAGTGCAGCTGTTGTTGTGGCTCTTGACATGTTAGACTCACTAATAAGTTATTTTCCAGTCTTTTGGCAAGAATGGAGCTATAAGAGAAATGGCTTGCCTTGATGTGATCCAGCTGGAAGTAAATATGTTCTCCCATTGAAAAATAGGACATTGCCTGGAGGTTGCCAAATTTTGCCTAACTGAGCTCTGGATTAGGACTTGCTAAGGAACCCAATGGTTATACGTGATTAAGAAAATAGAGGGACATAGTGACCCAAGCCCCAGGAAGAGGCTAAAAACTCTTAATTTCAATCCCAGGTTTCCTTGCTAACATGTTTTACAACCTTGAAAACCCACTTAGCCTTTGGCTGTGCTTCCATAGCTATAAACCTAATTACTTCATATTTATTGAATACTCATAAAGAACTGGTGCCTGCAGAGAACATAAAGGAAAAAAAACTAGCTCTGTTACTCCAGTGTTTATTTTATAAGGACCCCATTATCAGTATCTCACAACCTACCACTTTGAAAACACATTCTGTACTAGATTAGATTAAGATCGCTCAAGGGGCGTCTGGGTGGCTCAGTCAGTTGTGTGTCTGACTTCGGCTCAGGTTATGATCTCATGGTTTGTAGGTTCAAACTCCGCAATGGGCTCTGTGCTGACAGCTCAGAGCCTGGAGCCTGCTTTGGATTCTGTGTCTCCTTCTCTCTTTGCCTCTCGCCACTTGTACTCACACGTTCTCTCTCTCTCTCTCAAAAATAAATAAACATTAAAAAAAAAAAAAAAAACCTGGATTACGATCACTCAATATTTAAAGAATACAGATAGTCCCCTACTTAAGATGGTTTGAATTCTGGTTTTTCAGTTTTACAAAGGTGTAAAAGTGATACACATTCAGCAGAAGCCCTACTTTGAATTTTGATCTTTTCCCAGGCTAGCAGCATGTGGTATTATATTCTCTTGTGATGCTGGGCTGTAGCAGCAAGCTGCAGCTCCCAGTCAGCAACATAATCACAAGGGTAAACCACCAACACACAACCATTTTGTATCCATACAACCGTTCTGTTTTCACCTTCAGTACAGTGTTCAATAAATGACATGAGATATTCAATATTTTATTATAAAATAGGCTTTGTGTTATATGGTTTTGCCCAACTGTAGGCTAAATGTTCTGAGTATGTTTAAGGTAGGCTAGGCTAAGCTATGATGTTTGGTAGGTTAGGTATATTAAAAGCATTTTTGACTTACAATATTTTCAACCTACAATGGGTTTATCAGGATTTAACTCCATTGTAAGAGAAGGAATATGGGTATTCATTAGCAATTTTCAACAAGATGAAAGACAGCAGGTGGAATTAGCTTACATTTTTGACCCAGTGCACAGTTCCAAGTCCTTGGTTCAGAACAAAGGAAGGCTTTAATTCTGATAATAGAATCTACACTATGAAGATGGAACAAGGAAACTGCCAAAATATAGGGGCAGTAGTGAACTTTTATTTCTTTGGCTTTCAGTTAGCTGGGATTTGAAGTTCTTTTGGTTATTTTGTCAAAGACAAGTTTGTGCTAAAGCCAAAGAAAAATAGTGTTCTTTCTCTGTAATGGCCTGGAGAAGGCTCCCTTGTGTTAGAATGCACATCCCATTTTTCTTGACTCATGTCACCAACACACTTGGTCCTAATCTAACAAACTGTTTGCACAGAGAGCACAAGAGTTACTAAGAACTATTTATAATTGCCACTGTGAATGGTCACTAACATTTGCTATATTCAACGAGATACCATGCTGCTGCAGCTTATTCATGGATGTGTATGACTGGTTGGTTTTCCCTAAAGTGAGGAACTGCTTCCAACAGCAAACCATACAGATCAAGATTTTTAAAATAGTTATCCTAGAGTGGGTTTTTTTTCTATTTTGCTTGAAATACTTGTTTCAAAATGAGGTTCCAAGATTATTTATCCTATCAGAAACTATGGAAAAGGTCACATTTGAAAGAGATGACACAAGTCGGAAATCACTTAACCAGCTGGGAGAATCATTTACCTATTTTTTTATTCAACATATCAGTACAATAAACAGGAAGTTATTTTTTCTCTCATTTTCTGTGCATGCTTTAAATTTTTAAATTTGCCATATGAAGATGGAAGTGATAAAGATAGGAAACACTTAAAACATCTAAAGCCATCTAACTACTTCTGCCTTCAAAATTATCAGTTTAAGAAGACCACGGGGAAGGGGAAGAAAAAAAAAAGAGGTTAGAGAGGGAGGGAGCCAAAACATAAGAGACTCTTAAAAACTGAGAACAAACTGAGGGTTGACGGGGGGTGGGAGGGAGGGGAGGGTGGGTGATGGGTATTGAGGAGGGCACCTGTTGGGATGAGCAGTGGGTGTTGTATGGAAACCAATTGGGCAATAAATTTCATATTTAAAAAAAATTTTTTTTAATTATCAGTTTAGTCCCTACTACTTTAAGGCATATGATTGTTTGTGTCAGAGCTATCCTAAACTTTACTTTAGTATTATCTATGAAAAAATAATAGTAATAATAGACTGCAAAGTCAGTGCATTTATCCAGGGTCATTAGAGAATAAGTTCTACGCAGATATATTTACTCTCTTAAGAGCCCAAACTTTTACTGAACATTTCACATTTTCATGATGACTTTGTGTTTGCACTGTAAAAATAATTAATTATTGTTCTATTCTTTAATATAGTAGTAACCTCATGACTATTAGATGTGTAGGCCATTTGCCCCTACATTAAATAGCCCCAGGCTGCTTCATAATGGGAGATTCTATAGCATCAGCCTTCTTTACCTTTCACTGTGAGCTGTCATTTTGCAGGATTTGGATTCTCACAGCCCTACCTCAAAACAACCTTTGCTTCAAAAGCAGAGATGGGGAAATAAGCAAATTCCTTATAAGTTTGGGCCACCAGCTGGCTTGGAAGAAGACTTACCAGACAGCATGCTAAATTATAAAACGATGGAACAACAAAACAGAAAATAATTAGACAAGTGTGCAAATTGTTTTCTGCTGGTAATGTATACCAGCTGTTATTTCCTATCTGATCTTTGTACAAATTTTTTTCTCTACAGATTTGATACTATGATCTTGTCGTTACCAGACCTCCTCTGCTTTTTTCTACTTTTACAGTTTACCAATAAGATTTTAAATCCTAACCTATACCTTCAAAGTACTGCCCTATGACATCTGGTAGCCCTATGGGTTAGATTTCCTATTCTAGTCATACAGGTCTTGGATGAAATTGTAACAGTTTCACTGAGATCAAACCTCCGTTTTGAACACTTGTTACAACTGGTAACCATAGCTTCTAATGTTAAAACTGATCCTTTGCAAACATCATTAGAGAAAATCTCATGATTTATCTATAAGACCCTGCCATAGCAGAGAATTCAATTCTTAGCCTCTCATTTAGTCAAATGAGCCAAGACAGGCTGTCCATGATGAACGTCACCATCACCTCAGTACACAGTATAACAGAGCCAAGGAAATTCCAAACTGCTATTCATCACCCATGTGAGAGAATACTTTATGACCTTTAAAGTGGGCCTTTGTACATTAATACAGCTCTCTGACAATGTTCAACACATTTACTCATTGTGGATTTGACTCTTGGCTCAATGAGATCTAAAGGAAGTTAACTAAAAACACAGGAGGGCAATTTTTATTGCTTATTTCTTTGGGATCCTAGAGAATTTGCTTAGAAATCCAAGTCATATGACCTGAAGTATTCAAACTGTCACTAACACACATAGTAAGTTCAGAGACTGGCAAAAATTGTACAGACCTCTCAGTTTCCCCCTGGGGGAATCAAATCTGTTTGCCCTACAGCTGTGCAGAGATACATTTTAATAGCAGCACTATTCTTTAAAATTAGTGTCTGTTTCATGACTAATTTTACAGGATTATGTGTGACCATTAAATCAATACACTCTCTTGCAGCGTGTGGTACTCACTTCACTTTCAAAAGTTAAAGTTCTTTAAAACTGTATGATTTTTCTCTTACATAATAGCCAGTCAGTTAGAATTGTTAGAATCACTCGCAGACGATTATATTTTATAATGTGTTTTCACAGCGAGCAAAGGCAGAAGTGGAGAAATGAGCCAAAACTCTCCATATATATAAAACACAGAGAAAGCTAATTGAAGAGGTCATATATCCAGAAGCCAAGGTTGCTTCGGAGGGCTTAGATCAGAACCCATCCTTTGGTCAACTAGGGAGTGGGCTCTGTCTTCACCTGGGGTCAGTGTGTGACAGGGGTCAAATCTGAACCTGAAAAGTAGAATAATTATCCATTCAGTTTCTGACTTCACATAGTGAAATGTCCCACTAAAGTATGCCTGGGTAAACTGAAACCGTATCCAGGTGCCCACGGTGCTCCTCTGCTGAATACCTTCTTATCCACCTGCTTCTCTCTGCAGCTCTGGACAGACCATGGCACGGACTAGCTCAGCTCCATCTCTTCACTCTCCTGTCGGTTACTCTGTCTCTAAAGAATGGAAAATCTTTCTTTCAACTCTATCTAACACCCACTCCCCGTTTCCCTGTGCTTTTTCTTCCAAGCAATGTAATTTGAACTGAAACACAGAGTTGCTCACTCTTTTTTTGCCCCTGCTGCATAAAAACTGAAAGGGGGAAACAAAGACTCACGTGAACTTTGGAGATTAATACTTCTTCTGGTCCCAGCTGTCAGATTTATTTCTTCTTTGTAGCTAAATCGGGTCATTATGCTACAAATCTTTATTCTAGATGAAAGATTTAAATCTCCACAGAATTTGAGGAGTTGGGGGGTGTGTGTGCATAATAAGCCGTACATAGTAACTGGCTGTAGTTTTATCTGGATGTTTGTATGGAGGCTGCTATCAAATTCTGATAAACTTTTACTGACCTCTTTCACTTTCCAGAGTCCCTGGGAATCCCAGCAACCCACTACATTGTCCAGGCATTCAGACTTGTGCTCAATTATAAACTCTCTTCACATCTAAGACGTCATGTTTCTACAGAGCTACTTTAAACAATCAAAGAAATTAAAGGATCTTTTGGGTTGCTTTGTAATAATAATGGTAATAAAAAATGTTTCTATAACTCAAGCATTTGTCCTTGACGTGTTCTGAATTATTTCTTCAGAATTAAAAAAAAAATCAGACATAATGGAAGGCTTAGAGATTCCATTCAGCTGCTTGAAAATCAAAACCAAAGAACAGCAGTGGCAGCAGAAGTCTGAAAAGGCATTAAGTCATCAAAATCGCCATTCAATGGAACAGCTTTGGAACAGATGTCTCACCCATCATCCTTATCCAAAGAACCAGGGAGAGGACATTGAATATATTAATAAAGATAATAAAGTAACCAGCCTTAAGTCAGTGCCCCTTTCATACAGGTATTCTTTAGGCAGACTTGTTAAATGGTCCCAAAGCACCCCTTGTAGTTTGTGGTTCATGTAGCAACCTCTTACTTTCTCAGTATTTCAGGGGGTAAAAGGATGATGGTGAGCACTGAGCCCTAAATCAGGATACTTACATTGCACCTACGGAAAAAGGGAGAGTAAAAACTTATCCATGGTCCTGATTAGGCTGAGTAGAACGCACTTCTTTCTGTTCAGGAGCCCCAAGCACAAATCAGGATTCCTGCACAGCCTTCTGTGTTCAGATCTCCAGGAGACAAGGATCATTGTGATTCTATGTGGATAGCACCCTGGAGCTATGCGATGCAGAGGCCCTGGATTTAGGGCCTTTTGAAAATGTTCATTTGCCACGTTTATACTCATGTTTCCTTTCCAACTGCTAGAGAGGTTCTATTTTCAATTGCTTCAAGAACAGTATACTTCTCTGAAGGAGGAAAGGTGGAGCCTGTCAAGGAGCAGGGGGAAATGTTCTTGGGTCAAAGTACTTATGTCAAAAGTCCTGTAAAAGCTGTTGGGATCCTGCCATAAATGTTTGAAATCCTGACCGAGAGAAAGGCTAGAAACTAGGGCTGCCCCTGCTCATAACCTCAAGGCCCCATCTGACAAAATTATCTCTGACCTGGTCCTGTCATAATGTCTGAAATTGCTCCTTCTGAAGACCTCTTCCTTGTTAAGTGCATCTCCTCCAGAAGGTCCCTATTTAAATGCTAATGTTTTGCTTACCCAATATCAGTCATTACTTTATCACATTAGCCTCAAATCACCCTGGGAAAATGGAACTCAGTCAGGTAAGCACAAATGAAAGACAAGGTGAAAGGGATGTTCCAGAACATGTGTGGGGAGCAAAGATGTGAGTGGTGGTGGTTAAACAGAGTATACTGGGGTCATCAGCTAGAGTGACAGGCAATAAACCAGGTACTCCCTCTCAGAAGTGGGGCACACAACAAGCTTCCCAGAGGAGGATGCTAAAAGGTAGATTAGGGGATACTTTAAACAAGCCTTATCTCCTTCATAGTTTTATCTAAAGATGGTCCTAGTTGGGTGTAAGTAATTCCAAAAAACAAAACAGAAGATACTGACTGTAATCTTGGTGAAAGAGATGGTCAGACAGTCCATATGCCTCCAGAAGAAACAACTCAACTGGGAATTTTAAACACGCATTTGGCCCTTGCCATTTAAGATGCTCCACTGCAAACTAGGCCTACTCTATTTGACAGAATGACAGCTATTCCCATAGTGGCTTTGGGATGTTATTTGAAAATCAGATTATTTATTTTTTAAAGGCAACATCTATTGTTAGGCTTGTTTTTCTTTCAGTTAATCTAAATGGGAACATTCTTATCTGCAAGGACACAGATACCTTTTTGTGGGGCTTTCTGCAATATATAAATGTGTTGCATGGTAATGATCTTTCTGGTTAAATTAAGATGTTCTACAAAAGTCTGTATGTACAAACAGCATGGGTTGGATGTAGGAAAGAACTATTCATTGGGTGTCTAAAAGCATAAGATGAACAGCACAAGATGGCACAATATTTGTGCAAACCTATTTTTTGGAACATATTGAAAATCCAACTTGTTTTATTAATTTTTTTAAATGATGCTTATTCTTAACATGCTCAAATGTCTCCCAGAGGGAAAAGCAGTCTGCAAAAAAGCTTTTGATCTTCACTTATTTCAAGCATCTGCGAATTAAAAGACCTGTTGGGGTCTTTTTTCACTCATTTGTTGGCTGAGAGGCACTTTTGTTTTCATAGGGAAGAAAGATGTTCATTTAAATTTGGAGGAATTTCCTTGAATTTAAGAAATAGCAATGTCTCTATGTAAATAGGAATATGTGACTTCTCAAGTATTTTTCAGTGGTTCTCCACCGGAAGGAAAATTTCAGAATACTCAATCAATAGGGCAGGAATACATGTCCATCAAAGTATGTCTGTGTTAAAGAAAGTATCTTTGCACTTAAGGTATTACCTGCTGACTGTGAGGGAATTTGTTCCTGGGCAGAAGAAAGATGACCTGGTGAGATAAAATTGTGCAGTATTGGTGAAAACAAACTTTTTTGGTCAAGCTGACATGGATTTGAGTTCTAGTTCTAACACTTCCTAATTGAGTTGAAGCTGGAGAAGTCATGTAATCCCTCAGAGCCTCAGTTACATTATCTACAAAATAGGCACAATATTAGTCCTTCTTTCATAAGACTGTTGTTAAACATTAAGATGAGATAATGCCTATAAATAGTAATGAACATACAGTGCACAGTGCCTGGCATGTAACAAGCATCCAGTAAATACAACAATCTGTCACATCATTATTCATCCTTGAAAGTTTCATCTTAGACTAGGTCTGAATCAAGCTCAAAATATGAACACTTTTGGTCAAAACATTTTTGTGCAATGAGGAAGGTTTAAGGTAGGGAATCATTTACCTAGCAACAATACAAGCATTCTCAGATATTAGTGTATACTTTTATAGGTGAGTTCTTATAGCCACACATAAAATGTTTGATTTGATCATTGCCCTAAACTCTGGAAAAGAGCTGGGAATACAAACCCTTATACATCAGATCTAGAAAGGAGTCATCATGTCTTTTTACTAATGGTTGCTCCAGAGGCCTCTGAGATACCTGTGAACTACCTATAAAATGAAATCACTTTGTCACCAAGAGAGACAGAGACCATTTGAAAATGTTACTGTCATGTGTGGTTAACATGCTGGGAACATCTCAACAAATAAGGAAATCACTCATTTAGTCATTCCTCTTCCTACCAAAAGAGACATAATCTCAACATGGTTTGTTGAGCATCAACAAAGAAATGAAAAATCTTTGGTGTTCCTGTTATTCACTCACAAAGTAAGTCAAAGAACAATGCCAACCATACAGAACTCCAATGGTGTTTCTTGTTCAGATCTTATGGATTTTCAGCCATACCAAAATCATAAAGAAAGATCATAAATTTCATCCCCTATAATTATGCATATGATAGAAAAAAACAGGTTGCTGAGAGATTACATAATCCACCTGAGGTCAGAAGGTTCATTATGGGCAAAGGTCTATGAGAAGGTTTGGCTCATGAAAGTCTATTCAGGCCTCTTTTCACTACCCACATACACCTTATAAGGAAAACAAGAGTTTTGCATCTTTCCTAACTCCAAAATGTATGAGTCAAAAGGAAGATTTTCATGGGGAATTGCAAATCAGACCAGTCTAGTGAAACCAGCAATTTTATCCAAAGTTTATTAAAACAAATCAAGTCATGCTACCCTATTAAGTTTACCTAGAATTCTCAATATACTATGACCTAATAATAACATAAAGAGTAGGAAACTATTTAAGGAATGAGATAAGCCAGACCATGCAGCATCAGTGATTAATGCACAACTTGAATGTCAGGGGACCTGAGTTTAATTCCACTGATGCACTCAATGTAGGCATTAGCTGGTACACTACAATGTTAATAGCCCTGTTGAAGATATAAAAGTTTTCCCTTAATAAACTCTTAGGTCCCGGATAAGTTTGATTTTTAACTATAAAGCTCTTATAAGTTTTTGTTTTAAAAAATGATTCATTTTAGGTTTTCTCCAGTTAGCCCAGTTCCTTCTTCAATCACTTTTGTGAGGTCTACACACACACACACACACACACACACACACACACACACACATTCACCCATTCCATCCTCATTTCTGCCAGGAATTGTATACTGCACTAATTACAATAACAATTCTGCAACAAGGACAGTTATTTGTTTGTTTACAATTCTGATTTGTAGTTAATAAAGAAGGGAGAAGTCAGAAGCCTCTCCAGATAAAATGAAGAACTACTCAGCTACTTCTCAGAGCTGGGAAAGGGTGTCTGTAGGAAGCTGAAGGGAATTGAAACATCAAGCGAGAATTTCCCTGTTCTCATTCAGTCTGAAAACCAATATAGAATTGGAAACCTTGCTTCACGCTTCCTTACCCCAGTACCTGCAAAGCTCACATAGCACCCTATAATTCAAACAGAGAATGAGATGGCCTGGGGGCGTTGTGTGAACGAGTCAGGAGCCAAGCAAGACAGGCTGAATTCAAGCTTCCCTGGTACTGATGACATCCGTTAGCTTCCACTATTTCTGACTTTTCTATGTTTGCTATCTAATTATGTCACATCTTGAAAATGCAGCAAGAGAAAATTCCATTTCAGCTCTAATAATAGAAATGGGTAATATTTACCACTTTAACAGATTGTGCTCTGTTGTGAATGAAGGCTGACTCTTCAGTCACGTTATATAGATGAAGTTGCTTCAGCAATAGTGGAGAATATGGGAATTAGAAAACTAAGTAGACTATGGGAGTGATGTGATTTTAAGAAAGTAATTTAATCTAAATCATGGTGTTAAATGGAAATCTTATCCATAAGAAATTGTATGTTGGTAAAGCAACTAAACGTCTAAGTAGGGGGAAAAAGGCAATTTTAAAATGTTATTTTAAAGTATATTAGTGGCACTGAATCCTACTCTATTGAAAAATCAGATCATTTGCCCAAACAAAAGCTTAGACTATAAACTTAGTAATAGCAATATGCAGCATTAGTGGAAAATAGAAGCAAATGCCAAGATGTCCTTGAGCCACAGATGAAAACAAAATGACTGAATAAACCATCTGTATAAACCATAACCAATATAGAAGAGAACAAGAAACACTTGATGAAAAATCAAATAATGGTGATGCTTGGGTAGCTCAGTGGGTTAAGCACCCAACTTCAGCTCAGGTCATGATCTCATGGTTCATGAGTTCCAACCCCATGTCTGGATCTCTGCTGACAGCTCAGAGCCTGGAGCCTGCTTTGGATTCTGTGTCTCCCTCTCTCTCTGCCTCACCCCTGCTCATACTCTGTCCCTGTCTCTCTGTCTCAAAAATAAATACACATTTTTTAAAAAATTTTTTTAAAGATTGAAATAATAATGTCTGAGGAAAAATGATATATATTCTCTATATGGAGTTTCTCTCTGTTTTAATTCCACAAATCCCACAATTTCAAATTTCCACCATAATTAACAATGTATTATCCCATCACTGTTCCAATTGGAAGCTACATGTGGACACTCACCCAGAGAAAATTAGGAATGCTTTCAGCATATTGAAAACAATCCATTTTTCCCTGGGTCACAACTAAGGACAGTCAAACTAATAAAATCAGCTAGTGAAAATGCAACAGCCTCTGCTGAGGGGGGGTAGGGGTGGGAATGAGCCTAAGAGTGATAAGTGGCAGCCAATCTGTAGCAAATAAACATCTTGAGATACCAGTATACTTCAAGAATTGAGAGAATATTCTAAGAGGAAATGCAATATATTAAGTGTTCTGTGTTAATAAATACTCAACTGTTAGGGCATATAATGGCACACAATGCCACTATTGTGTGCCACTATATGCCCTAGCAGTTGAGTGGGGGTTATCTAGGAAGCATCTGTTTTGCTAAGACTCCCAACTCAATTAAAATAAGCCTTAGGCCACCCTAGCCATCCTCAGCAGTTTTTTTTATAAGATATGTGGGGTAAGATAACAGAGGACTGTGGACCTACACTAAAAAGTACCCCCAACTACGCAGCAAAGGCAATCATAAGAGGAAAGTATATAGCAATCCAGGCCTTCCTAAAGAAGGAAGAAAGATCTCAGATACACAACCTAACCTTATGCCTTAAGGAGCTGGAAGAAGAACAGCAAATAAAACCCAAAACCAGCAGAAGACAGGAAACAATAAAGATTAGAGCAGAAATTAATGCTATTGAAACCAAAAAAAACCAATAGAACAGATCAATGAAACCAGAAGCTGGTTCTTTGAAAGAATTAACAAAAGTGATACACAATTGATATAAAATTGATCAATTGATACAATTGATACAAAATTGATCAAGAAGAAAAAGAAAAGAACCCAAATAAATAAAATCAATAATGAAAGAGGAGAGATCACAACCAACACAGCAGAAATAAAAACAACAGTAAGAGAATATTATGAAGAATTATATGCCAATAAAATGGGCAATCTGGAAGAAATGGACAAATTCCTAGAAACATATACACTACCAAAACTGAAACAGGAAAAAATAGAAAATTTGAACAGACCCATAACCAGTAAGGAAATCAAATTAGTAATCAAAAATATCCCAAAAAACAAGAGTCCAGGACCAGATGGCTTTCCAGGGGAATTCTACCAAACATTTAAGGAAGAGTTAACTCTTATTCTCTTGAGGCTGTTGCAAAAAATAGAAATGGAAGGAAAACTTCCTAACTCTTTCTGTGAAGCCAGCATTACCTTGATTCCAAAACCAGACAGAGACCCCACTAAAAAGGAGAACTATAGACCAATTTCCCTGATGAACATGGATGCAAAAATACTCAACAAGATATTAGCCAACAGATCCAACAATACATTAAAAAAATTATTCACCACGACCAAGCAGGATTTATGCCTGGGATGCAGGGCTGGTTCAATATCCGCAAAACAATTAACATGATTCATCACATCAATAAAAGAAAGGACAAGAACCATATGATCCTCTCAACAGATGCAGAGAAAGCATTTGACAAAAATACAGCATCCTTTCTTGGTAAAAACCCTCAAGAAAGTAGGGATATAAGGAGCATACCTCGAGATCATAAAAGCCATATGTGAACAACCCAACAATAATATCATCCTCAATGGGGAAAAACTGAGAGCTTTCCCCCTAAGGTCAGGAACAAGACAGGGATGTCCACTCTCACCACTGTTATTCAGCCTAGTATTGGAAGTCTTAGCCTCTGCAATCAGAAAACACAAAGAAATAAAAGACATTCTAATTGGCCAGAGGAGGTCAAACTTGCACTCTTCACAGATGACATGATACTCTATATGGAAAACCCTAAAGATTCCACAAAAAAACTGCTAGAATTGATTCATGAATTCAGCACAGTTGTAGGATATAAAATCAACGCACAGAAATCGGTTGCATTCCTATACACCAACAATGAAGTGACAGAAAGAGAAATCAAGGAATCGATCCCACTTACAGTTGCACAAAAAAACATAAAATACCTAGGAATAAATCTAACCAAAGAGGTGAAAAATCTATATGCTGAAAACTATAGATAGCTTATGAAAGAAATTGAAGAAGACACAAAAAAATGGAAAAAGATTCCATGCTCCTGGATAGGAAGAACAAATATTGTTAAAATGTCGATACTACCCAAAGCAATCTACATATTCAATGCAATCCCTATCAAAGTTACGCCAGCATTCTTCACAGAGCTACAACAAATAATCCTAAAATTTGTATAGAATCAGAAAAGACCCTGAATAGCCAAAGCAATCTTGAAAAAGAAAACCAAAGCAGGAGGCATCACAATGCCAGACTTCAAGCTATACTACAAAGCTGTAATCATCAAGACAGTATGGTACTGGCACAAGAACAGACACTCAGATCAATGGAACAGAATAGAGAACCCAGAAATGGACCCACAGACATATGACCAACTAATCTTTGACAAAGCAGGAAATACTATCCAATGGAATAAAGACAGTCTCTTCAGCAAGTGGTGCTGGGAAAACGGGACAGCAACAGGCAGAAAAAATGAACCTGGACCACTTTCTTACACCATGCACAAAAATAAACTCAAAATGGATGAAAGACCTAAATGTAAGACAGGAAGGCATCAAAATCCTCAAGGAGAAAGCAGGCAAAAACCTCTTTGATATTTACTGATCATGATTCACCATAGTGGAGAACCATCTATCCTGCTAATAGACATCAAAAGAAAGCCAGACTGGATACTTATATCAAACAAACTAGATTTTAAACCAAAGACTGTAACAAGAGGTGAATAAGGCACTATATCATAATAAAGGGATCTATTCAATAAGATCTAACAACTGTAAATATTTATGCCCCCAACTTGAAACACCCACATATATAAATCAATTAATAACAAACATAAAGAAATTCATTGATAACAATACAATAGTAATAGGGGACTGTCACTTGCAGCAATGGACATATCATATAAGTATAAAATCAACATGGAAACAATAGCTTTGAAATACACAGTTGACCAGATGGACTTAACAGATATATTAGAATATTTCATCCTAAAGCAGCACAATACACATTCTTTTCTAGTGCACATGAAACATTCTCCTGAATAGATTACACACTGGGTCACAAATCAAACAAATGTTGCTAAGGCCAATATCCAATAAATTATTGCCTATGTTTTCTTCTAGGAGTTTTATGGTTTCTGGTCTCACATGTAGATCTTTAATCCATTTTGAGTTTATTTTTGTGCATGGTGTAAGAAAGTGGTCCAGTTTCATTCCTTTGCATATTGCTGTCCAGTTTTTCCAGCACCATTTATTAAAGAGATTTTTCCCCATTGTATATTCTTGCCTTTTTTGTTATAGATTGACCATATAAGCATGGGTTTATTTCTAGGCTCTCTATTCTGTTCCATTGATCTCATGTCTATTTTTGTGCCGGTAACATACCATTTTGATTACTATAGTTTTGTAGTATATCTTGAAATCTGGGATTGTGTTAATTCCAGCTTTGTTCTTCTTTCTCAAGATTGTTTTGGCTATCTGGGTTCTTGTGTGGTTCCATACAAAGTTTAAGATTATTTGTTCCAGTTCAGTAAAAACTACTCTTGGTATTTTGATAGGGATTGCATTATACCTTTAGATTGCTTTGAATAGTATGAACATTTTAACAAAATTAATTCTTCCAACCCATGAGCTCGGTATATCTTTCAATTTGTGTCATCTTCAAGTTCTTTAATCAGTGTTTTATAGTTTTCATAGTACAGGTCTTTAATCTCCTTGGGTAAATTTATTACGAGGTGTTTTATTATTTTGGGTATAATTATAAATGGAATTGTTTCTTAATTTCTTTTTCTGCTACTTCATTATTAGTGTATAGAAACACAACAAATTTCTATATATTAATTTTGTATCCTGCAACTTTACTGAATTCATTTATTACTTGTAACAGTTTTTTGGTGGAGTCTTTAGCTCTTCTATATACAATATGATGTCATCTGCAAATAGGGACAGTTTTACTTCTTCCTTTCTAACTCAAAGAACTGTTCTTATTTTTCTTTTCGGATTTCTATGGCTAGGACTTCCAGTACTATGTTGAATAAAAGTGGAAAGAGTGGACATCCTTGTCTTGTTAAAGCTCTCAGTTTTTCACTACTGAGTATAATGTTAGCTGTGAGTTTGTCATATATGACCTTTTTATGTTGAGGTATGTTCCCACTAAACCTACTTTTGTTGAGTTTTTACCATGAACAGATGTTGAATTTTGTCAATGATTTTTCTGCATCTATTAAGATGATCATGTGATTTTTAGTCTTCATTCTGTTAATGTGGTGTATCACATTAATTTGCAAATACTGAACTATCCTTGCATCCCTGGAATAAACCCCACCTGATCATGGTGAATGATCCTTTTAACGTATTGTTGAATGCAGCTTGTTAACATTTTGTCAAGGATTTTTGCATTTCTATTCATCAGGGATATTGGCCTGTGGTTCACTTTTTTTGTAGTGTTTTGTCTGGTTTTGGTATCAGGTTAATGCTGGCATTGTGGAATGTATTTGGAAGCTTTCCTTCCTCTTCTACTTTTTGGAATAGCTTGAGGAAAGTAGGTATTAACTCTTCATTAAATGTTTGGTAGAATTCACCTGTGAATCCATCTGGTCCTAAACTTTTGTTTGTTGGGAGTTTTTTGATTACCATTTCAATTTCATTACTCACAATTGATTCATATTTTCTGTTTCTTCCTAATTCCGTTTTAAAAGATTGCATGTTTCCAGGAATTTGTCCATTTCTTCTAGGTTGTCCAATTTGTTGGCATATAATTTTTTTGCAGTAGTCTCATAATCTTTTGTATTTCTGTGATACTGGTTGTTATTTCTCTTCTCCTTTTTCATTTCTGATTTTATTTATTTGGGTCCTTTCTCTTTTTTTCTTCATGAGTCTGGCTAAAGGTTTATCAATTTAGTTGATCTTTTCAAAGAACTAGCTCTTGTTTTTATTGGATTTTTCTATTGTTCTTTTTTAGTCTCTATTTCATTTATTTCCACTCTGGTATTTACTACTTATTAGTTCATTCCTTCTACTAACTTTGGGCTTTATTTGTTCTTCTTTTTCTAGTTCCTTGAGCTTTAAGTGTAGATTATTGAAGTGAGATTTTTGTTGTTTTTGAGGTAGACCTGCATTGCTATAAACATCCCTCTTAGAAATGCTTTCATTGCATTTCAGAGATTTTTGACCATTGTGTTTTCATTTTCATTTGTCTCCATGTGTTTTTTGTTTCCTGTTTGATTTCTTCATTGACCTACTGGTTGTTTAGTAGCATGTTATTTAGCTTCCCGAGTTCTTTCTAGTTATTTCTTGTGATTGATTCTTTTTGTTTCATACCATGGCTGGAAATGATGCTTGATATGATCTCAATCTTCTTAAATTCATTAAGACTTGCTTTGTGACTTAACATGTGATTTATCCTGGAGAATATTCCATGTGCACTTGAAAAGAATGTTTTCTTTTGTTTTGGGAGAGCATGTTCTGCATACATCGGTTAAGCCCATCTGGTCTAATGTATCATTCAAAGACATCGTTTCATTATTGATTGTCTGCCTAGATGATCTATCCATTGATGTAAGTAGGTGTTAAAATTCCCTATTATTGTCGTATTAGTGTCAGCTTCTCCCTTTATGTCTGTTAATATTTGTTATATATTTGTTATATAATATAACAACTTAAGTATATAGCAGTCTATATTAAGTTAATGGTCACTTAAGTTCAAATACATTCTAAAAGAATTCCATTTTTACTCCCCCTTCCACATTTGTATTGTTATATTTTACATTTTTTATTTTGTGAGTCCCCTTAACAAATTTTTAGATGTAATCAATTTTACTATTTTTGTCCTTTAACCTTCATATTAGCATTATAAGCAATTGCTCTACTACTTTTACTGTATGTTTGCTTTTACTCACGAAATTTTTCCTCTTATAAATGTTCTTGCTTCTAGTTATGGCCTTTTCTTTTCCACTTAAAGAAATCCCTTTATCATTAGTGGTGGCAAACTGCTTTAGCTTTTGTTATGATCTCACGGTCCTTGAGTTTAAGCCCTGCTGCTTTAAAAATTCTATTTTTAATCTTTGACGTTTTAATTACTATATTCAGATCTCCTTGGTCCATCTTGTTTGGAACTCTCTGTTCTTCCTGAACATGGATATCTGTTTCCTTCCCCAGGTTAGGAAAATTTTCAGCTATTATCTCTTGAAATAAGTTTTCTGCTCTTCTCTCTCTCTCTTCTCCTTCAGGGACCCTTATAATACAAGTGTTTGTTTGTTTGTTTGTTTGTTTGTTTGTTTGTTTGATGTTGCCCAAGGAATCCCTTAACCTATCCTCATTTTTTTACCATTTTTCTTTTTTTTTTTTTGATGTTTATTTATTTTTGAAAGAAAGAGAGAGAGAGAGAGCGAGTGGGGAAGGCAGAGAAAGAGAGGAAGACACAGAATCCAAAGAAGGTCCAAGCTCTGAGCTGTCAGCACAGAGCCCAGTGCAGAGCTTAAACTCAAGGACTGTGAGATCATGACCTGAGCCAAAGTCGGACACTTAACCAACTGACCCAGGTGCCCATACCTTTTTTTCTTTTTGCTGTTCAATTTGGGTGCTTTTCACACCCTGTCTTCCAGATAGCTTCCAGATTGATCCACTCTTCTGCATCCTCTACTCTTGACTCCCTCTAGTATATATTTCATATCAGTTATTGTATCCGTCAACTCTGATTGTTTCTTTTTTATATTTTCTATCCCTTTGTTGAAGTTCTGAGTTTATCCATTCTTCTCTCCAGTCCAATGAGCATCTTTATGACCATTACTCTTTATTAAGTAGATTTCTGAGATGTTTATTAGATAGATTGGTTATCTTATTTCATTTAGTTCCTTTTCCAAGGTTTTGTCTTGTTCTTTTGTTTGGAGCATATTTTTCTGTCTCATTTTGCTTGACTTTCTGTGCTTGTCTCTATGAATTAAGTGGAAAAGCTACTCCTCCTAAACTTGAATGAATGGTCTTATCTGGCCATCCCCTATGTAGACTATGTGTGCCTGGTGACTTTGGCTAACTGGCTTGAGTTGTGGCTGCATGGGCTGGGAATATCAGAGCACTCCATGATAGGGCTTCCCTGGTGGGATGGCCAGAATTGAAGCATACATGGGTTCACATGGCCCTAAAACTCTCCACACAGAAGGCACCCACCCTGGCAAGACAGCTAAAGCTGAAATGGGTACAAGTCAGTGTGCCCCAGGTTGCTCCACACAGGTGCACCCTGGCAGGGAAGCTAGAACCAAGGCAAATGGGCAAGGAGGTATTGGGATATTCCATGCAGAGACGCCCTGGTGAGTCATTTGGAGCCAAATTGGTATGGGCCTGACGTGTTCCAGGGTATTTTGCTCTTGTGTTACCTTGACATGTTGACTAGAGCTATAATGAGAGCTCACCAGGGGTATCTCAGTGTGTGCTGCACTGAGGCCACTTTGGTGGGATGGCTTGTGCTGGTGTGGGCTAGGGACTTGGGGCTCAGTGAGGCAGTGAGCCAACTCGTGTGCCCAGACTATGCTCTCATCCACACTGTCAAGGTGGAAGGGAATCATAAACCATCATGCTCACCACCTCCTCCAACGTTTGGCAGGAAAGGTTCTAATGGTAGAAACTTTATATTCAATCTTCTCTCTTAAGCTGTGGCTTTTTTCTGTGCTCCAAGGATGACTAATCTTCTCACAGCCCCTCAGTACTATCCCTCTGTATTGCAGTTTGCAGAATTGGGTGTAGAGGTTCCCTTTGTTACCCTCTCTCTCTCTCTCTCTCTCTTGCCATTTTCTATATGGCCTCTCTATCTTTCGTTGTGAGAAGTTGTTCAGTCAGCCCTCAGTTCTTCTTCAGACAGTGGAGTGGATAAGTTCAGGGTCTTTCTACATTGCCATCTGGGACACTCTCCTATCTGGCATCTTTTAAATACACCATAGTTGAAATTTAAATGCCAGATTGTCTACGTATCACATACTGCCAAACATGCCTTAAGCAGACAAGAACTATGCTATTTATAATCTACGGGACACCATGAAAAACCTCATTTTCCTAAGTACAAAGTGGAGAAGGTAGGATGAAAGAGAATATTTCACTTAATTTATAAGCTTTAAAATATTAAAAAGAAAGCACTCCAAACCAAGAATTTGTGAGCAAGTTGATCATTTTTTTATTCTTTTAGGGGATACAAAAGCAAAATATTTAAGGAACATGGAATTTTGCCCTACTGTGAATATTAGATATTTTGCAGGAACAAACCATTTTCCCAGAGTAGAAGATATTTCAAAGGCTGTAACTAAATGTCTAAGAGGAGTAGGGAAGAAGAAACACTCTATAAAGGAAAAGAGATGTGGTGAAGAAAGAAAAGTGGGGAGAAAGCAGATTAAACTGTCTGTTTCATAATTTTGCCCATAATTTTGGTTTGATGTAGGAGCTATAAGAATTCATCATGCAGACATCCTATTAGTGAAATTGATCCACAGTGCCAGCTGCTATTCTATGAAATCCTTCTGAGTCCTTGCCCCAAGTCTGTACTCCCGCAGTCAGCTATCTCCCATAGACCATGTGCAGCAGGACTACTCATGCAGATGAGTTCCTGGATCCTGGGAGATAATAAGACTCCTTTATTGTCCCACTTGGGCTCAAGGCCTTGATGAACCTTCCTCAGACTGCACAGCAATCTAGGATGCTTCTGCTGACCTTTCTTCTCTCTTTCACCTAAAGTCAGGTTTGCCTCATATTTTTTTAATAGTTATTCTTTTTTATTATTATTTTTATTCTTTATTTTTGAGAGAGAGATAGCAAGACAGAGTGTGAGTGGGGGAGGGGGCAGAGAGAGAGGGAGGCACAGAATCTGAAGTGGGATCCAAGCTCTGAGCTGTCAGCACAGAGCCCGACACGGGGCTCTAACTCAAAAGCCGCAAGATCATGACCTGAGCCGAAGGCAGACGCTTAACCGACGGAGCCACCCAGGAGCCCCAGGTTTGCCTCATAATTAATGAGTCTCTCGGCCTCTTAGGACACCTTCTTTTATTTCTTTTCATAGCCATCTCCCCTAATAAAATTTTTGAATATTAAATTCCATCTTGCTTTCTGTCAGAAAAAAGTGCGCAGTGACCTGGAAGCCTGAAAGGATTTCTGTGTTTCCTATAAGTTCTATTTTACCTCATATATACATCCTCCAGAGGTTCTCTCCATTTTTCTCCAGAAAAACTTCATGGGCTTTTAAAAATTTCTCTTGGTGAATTTTCCCACTTTGTGAACTACTCACACCTACTTGGAAGACCATTTTTGAGAATACTTTGAAAAAAAAATTTTTAACCAGAATGAGGCAGTTTTTCCAGAGAGATAGTTTATACTCATCAAATAAATACTCATCAAATGTTGGAAGCCAGGTCTTGGTTTGGAGTTCCTTATTTTTAATATTTTAAAGCTTATAAATCAAGTGAAACACTTTCTTTCATCCTAGCTTCCACACTTCACACTTAGGAAAATGAGGTTTTTCATGGTGTTCTGAGGTTATAAATAGCATAGTTCTTGTCTATTTAAAGCATATTTGGCAGTATAAGATATCTAGACAATTTGGCATTTAAATTTCAACTATGGTGCATTTAAAATATGCAGTATGACATAAGCCATAAGCTGGGCTTCTAAACTTTGGCTTTTTTATTACTGATATTTAAAATAATGTATCAAGAGGTTAATATCCCATTGAAATTGTCTCTGTGTCTCTTTTACACACAATTGGTTTGACTGTTATGACTGTCAAAATAAATTAGAAAAGAATTGAGCCAATGGTGCCTTTAGACACAGTTTTAAATATCTCTACGATAGATGAAAAAATGAAAAGGTTAAACTAGAAAACTTCTAAGGTTTCTTCCAGCTTTAATAACATAGGATTCTATAATTCTATGGTTTAATGCAGTCAGATATGTTTAGAGTTCTCCCTCTCTGACCATAAGTTCCTTTTACATTATGTTCCTTTATGTAAGTTTAGAGAATTTCCTTCTCTAAACACTTTCAGTGACCATGACAATTCCAAATCTAATATGTGGGCATTGCTGGGCCTCTTCTGTAACTAGCATCAATCAGATGATCAAGAACCATAGCATTGTCTCTGAGAAGGCACAGATCTCTCTTTCCTCATTCTCCTTTCTGTTACTGCTTTGGGGGAATAATGATGGGGAAATTATTCTAAAAACTTCCAACTTTAGCATTTTAGCATACTCTAATATCAATCCAACACAACCTTACCCAAAGATCATACTTTATACAACCAAAAGTTACTTCAGAAAATGTCTTCTGAAGTGTCTAAACCATTCAACAGGGCCAATTAGCCATGCTTAGCCATCAAAATCCCTCAAAGCCACAAATGCACAACTAAATTCAAACCTGAATCTGAATGATGAGAGAGTAAAGAACCATGGTTTGAGTAGGAGAAGCCAGATCCCTCCCTTTCCAATAAAAAATAAATGAAACCAATTCAATATTTGCTATTACTCAAAAAAAAAACTATGAATAATATCATTACCTTTCTTGTTGCATTTTATATTTTAGTATCACTTAAATTATACATATTTTATATGCATAAGTATATGCACACATGCGTATGTATATATAAGCTTTGATGTATCTACTCTATAAATGTTGTTATTCCTTCCCTATATTTCTCTTAGGTCCTTAAGTCCCATAACCAAAAAATAAATAAAACTTTAAGAAATTGTCTTGCCATGAGATTTTTAGAAACCTAACTCTCACAAATGAAATGGGATTTTTGAAATATCTGTAAATGCAGAAAAGAGATTCTTTTCTTCTTTTCAAAGTCCTCAAATTATCTTCAAAGTTACTGTTTTTTCAACTCTACACACATAGTTGTTTTATAAAAATTAAATTAAAACAAACCACTGCTAACTATCCTCTCAATAAAAAATGCAACTTAAAATTTTATTTGATAGTTAGATGTTAATAGCCCAAATGTTCTATACTATGTAACATTTTTCATGTCAGATTGACTAGCAATGTTAACAGCATCTTGTTGTTCTTGGTCCCACAAGCAATACAGCTGTTCCTTATCTTAATCATATGAGTGTCCAAACTCATCAAGCAAAGGTTTTTATTTGTTTATAAATGTCGTCACCTGTGGACAGTTAGCTTAGTTAATTAGAGCACAGCACTAATGAAACCAAGATTAAGAATCCCTTCTTTTATGATCATTAGCAAGATATCTTCTCTTAGTACTAAGACTTAAGACTCCATCTAAAATTACAGCCACAGTCTCAAACTTATGCAGTGGGGCAAAATAAGGAATAGGTAAACACCTTAACATTTTGAGTATTGCCTTCATTTAAATAAATATTTTAATTTTAACTATGAACTATTTCATACATATGGAATAGTACAGATAATAATACAGTGGACCCTTGAAACTTGTGGGAGTTAAAAGTGCCAACCCTCACACAGTCAAAAACCCATATATGACTTTTTTTTTTAATATGGAACACTTCAAGAATTTGTGTGTTACCCTTGTGCAGGGGCCGTGCTAACCTTCTCTGCATCGTTCTCATTTTGGTATGTGTGCTGCCGAAGCAAGCACTCCACGTGTAACTTTTGATTCCCCAAAAACTTAATGATTTTAGCCTAATCCTGACCAGAAATCTCAGCAATAGTTGACTAACACATATTTTGCATGTTATATGTCTTATACACTGTATTCTTATAATAAAGTAAGCTAAAGAAAAGAAAATGTTACTAGGATAACCATAAGGAAGAGAAAATACACTTATATTCTGTACTGTGTTTATTGAAATAGTCCGCATAAAGGTGGGCCTGCACAGTTCAAAACTACATTGTTCAAGTCTCAACCATATAACAAAATATGAAGCACCCTTCCCCCAATTTAACAAATGTTGATATTTGGCAAAATCTGCCTCAGATATTTATAAAACAAAATGTAGCAGATACAAATAAATAAAGATATGAATAAAGTGTTAGAGATACCATTCCTTACCTCCCTAAGAGAATCACAGAATGCTGACATGAACTCTTCCACTACATTTTTTAAATTGTTAATATTCTAATACATTCTTCTTAATTTATCCATTCCCTTATTCTTGCACAATTATGATCCTTTCAATTTTTGTTAGTACAACAAGGCTGCAATGATAGTTTTGAGAATGCCTTTTCATTTGAGAGTTCAACCACAATATATAACTTAAAAGTAGAAATGTAATCTTGTAGTGTGTATACATTCAAGTCCATAGACATTGATTATTAAATTACTTTCCAAAGTACATTCACCAGACACAGACACCGCAGTACATTGAGCTCCATAGAGACAGTGACAGGGCAAGTGAGAACCAGACAGGCACTGGGCGACTTAGTGCCTGGCTGAGGAAAATAATTAAACATGGGCAGAGGAGATCCTAAGAAGCCAAGATACAAAATGCCATCATATGCGTTCTGTATGCAAACTTGATGAGAGGAACACGAGAAGAAGCATCCAGATGCTTCAGCCAACTTCTCAGTTTTCTAAGTGCTCAAAGAGATGGAAGACCATGTTCCAAAGAGAAAGGAAAATTTGAAGACGTGGCAAAAGCAAACAGGGCCCATTATGGAAAAGAAATGAAAACTCATGTCCCCCCTAAAGAGGAAACAAAAAAGAAGATCAAGGATCCCGATGCACCCAAGGGGATTCCTTCAACCTTTTTCTTGTTTTGTTTTGAGTATCGCCCAAAACTCAAAGGACAGCATCCTGACCTATCCGTTGGCAACATTGCAAAGAGACTGGGAGAGATATGGAGTAACTCTCCTGCAGATGACAAGTGGTTTTATGAAAAGAAGGCTGCTAAGCTGAAGGAAAAACATGAAAAGGATATTGTTGTATATCAAGCTAAAAAGGAAAGCCTGATGTGGCAAAAAAGGAAGTCATCAAGGCTGGGAAAAGCAAGAAAAAAATAGAAGAGGAGAAAGACAAGGAGGATGAAGAGTATGAAGAGGAGGAGGAGGATGAAGAAGATGAATATGAAGATTATGATGAATAAATTGGTTCTATTAGTTTTTTTCCTTGTCTATAAAGCATCTAACCCTCCCCCATATGCAACTCACTCCCCTTAAAGAAAAAAATTGAAATGTAAAAATAAAACAAAACAAAACAAAACAAAGCAGAGGCACCAATGTATCCTAAGACCAGCAGTTTTTGAAAGTTCTTATGTTCTGATATTATTGCAAAACACATCATATGATCAGTTTTTAAGTTTTAGCAATCTACTTGTTAATGAAATGTTGCCCCATTTTGTTTTAAATTTCATTACCCATAACTATCAGTGAGAATTTACAACTGTTTATTTATTGGTCTTAAAATTTTCTTCTATTAATTGACTCTTCATATCTTTTGTCATTCTTTATTGAAATATTTCCCTTTTATTGCTTTTAAAGTTTTATTTAATACATATATTTATTAATACTTTATTGGTTGCTTGGATTACAAATATTTTCACCCAGTATGGGGTTTATCTTTTCATTTTATGGCCTTTTATGTACAGATCTTTTTTTGTTTTAAATAGCTAAAGTTAATAATCTTTTTAAGCTTTGTGCTTCTCAAGTCTTGTGTAAGAGCTCTTTTCTTAACTTCCAACATCATAGTTGTTTTCATTACTTTTTTATATTTTTCAGTTTGTCTTTATGTTATTAATCCATTTAGGATGAATTTTTGTGTATGGTGGGAGGTAGGCCTACAACTACAGGTAGGCCTGTATGACTAGTCCATTGCCTCACCATCATCTTATCTTTCACCATTGACCAGAAAGCCACTACTCTCATAGGTTAATTTTTCATATACACACCTGGCTGCTTCTAGGCTCCCTGTTCTGTTTACACGGATGTATTTGTGTATCCTTCTGCTAATACAACACATTTTAATTACTGTATCTTTATAACAACTCTTTTATTTTTTTTAATGTTTATTTATTTCTGAGAGACAGACACAGAGTATGAGTTGGGGAGGGGCAGAGAGAGAGAGAGAAACAAAATCCAAAACAGGCGCTAGGCTCTGAGCTGTCAGCACAGAGCCCGATGCAGGGCTCGAACCCATGAACCTGAGATCATGACCTGAGCCGAAGTTGGATGTTTAACCCAACTTGGGTTATGGAGCCAACCAGGTGCCCCTATAACAACTCTTAATAATGATAGAGTAAGTTCATTCTCTTTAATCTTCTTCAAGTGTTTTCCTTTAGTTATTCGTGGCCCCTTATTCATCCACATAAATTTTTGAAACAGCTTGACAGGTTCTGAAAAAACTTAAGATTTAGACTGAACTAGCTTTGCTTTTATAAATTATTTTGGGGCGAATCAAAATTTTAAAATACTGAGACTTCCTGCCCAAAAACATGGCTTTATTCTCCATTTATTTAGGTCTTTGTATATATTCTTCAATAATGTTTTATAAATTTTTCTATAAAAGTCATATATATATTATGTTAAATTTAATCTCGCATATTTTATAGTTCTGTGACTAAAAGAATAGGATATTTTAAAATTACATTTCTAATCTATTGTATCTGATGGTACTCAAGTGCCATTAATTTTAATGTACAGTTTTGTAAGCATTTTCCTTGATGAATTCTGATTACTTCTACTAGATTCTCTTAAATTTCATATGTATATAATTATATCGTCTGTGACAATGGCAATTTGGTTTCTTATTCTTCTATTCCCCATACCTCTTATTTATTTTCCATGTCATATTGAGCTAGCTAGGACATCCAGTACAATGCTAAATCCAAGTGGTGACAGCAGGCATCTTAAATTATTTCTGACTTTAAGAGAATGCTTCTAATTAATTCACCATTAAATGTGAAGTTCACATTAAGTTTTATGTAGACATCCTTTTTTTATTCACAGTTTTTTTTTAAGATTTGTTAACTTAAGATGAGCATATTTTTCTCTGTCAATATGTTAACATGGTTAATTACAGATTTTATAAAGTTAAACCGTCTCTGTCATCCTAGAATAAACCCTACTGGTATTTATTAAATACCAGTCTGAGATTCACACCTCAGCCTTGGAGAAGGTGATTAGAGCCTGCTGGGTGGCAGGGATTTCTGGGATAACATGGGCTAGAGCTCTTTCATAGAAAGCTGTCCACTGAGATGCCAGTAACATTTGCTGGGATACCATAGGCCAAAGCTCGTCTAATGGAAGCTGCCTGCTGGAATATGGGCAGGTCAGAGATGGCATATAGAAAACTGCCCACTGCAGTGCCAGAGAAACTCACTGGAGGGTGACCTCCACTGGGTTTCCCACATACCACCGATAGCTGGGCCTTAGGAGGAAAAAAAAGACCCAAAAACTGGGAAGAAAAGCTTCATCCTCTACTATGCCTTGCAGGACCCTTCTAGCACACTCTATTAACAAACCTACCATTGCATCAGTTGGCAAAGGGTCCAGTTCAATTATCAAAAGCCAGGACAACAAGAGATAGATTTGGATCTGAGAATCAGTAAGTTCACAATTTGCTGTCTTAGTCAAGTTCATTAACTCCTAATTTAATATAAACCCCATAACAGTTCTATGCAATCAGTACTATCCCCATTGTACAGGACAGGACACTGAGGTTTACAGAGGTAAGGTAAATGTCTACAGCCATCCATCTAGAAAGTAGCCAAAATAAGACTGAACTCTGATAATTTGATTCCAGAACACTCTCTTAACCCACTGTACTCTCTGCCTCCTGATTCACCTGAGTAACACCAGTTAGAAAACTGATAACAGCCATCCTGGCCTGGGCTGAAAAGGCAGCCATGAGAATGTTGGTGACAATGACTAGGAGAGACATTTCAGAATAAGATTTAACACTTCTGAGACCAACAAAATACAATAGTTACTCCAGGATACTCTCAGCCTCAAATGTTCAATCCTATGACCCATAAGGACATTTGCATTTTACAGATTAAGTTCAGAAAATAAGGCCCTTATAAATCTAAGGTATACATAAATGACCAAAAATAAATCCTGAGAGTAGCACAGAACAAACTCTAGTATTCATTTAATATGAATTTTATTTAATATGATTTTACATAAAATTTATAACCAATAATTATGTTTATATGGAGTAATTACACAAATACAGGCACACACATATACACCCTCCAGCATGATATTCTTAGGTCTGAGTTTGTTTTTACATATACCATAAATATTCTTAAGTTAATTGAAAACAGAACTTCATATAAATGTGGATTCCTGTTCAAATTGTTCTTTGCTTAGCTTTTCTCAGCCTTTTTTGGCTTTTAGTGTCAAAAGATCAATATATAGTAATAAAAGCATTTGAGAGGATGTCTAATTGGACTTTGTTTACACTTTAGACATCCTCTCAATCACTTCTATTATTGTATATTGATCTTTTGGCAGTAAAAGAAAGAACTCAAGACATCACCTCTCCCAAGGTATCCACATCCTAATCCCCAGAATTTGTGAATATATTATATTACATGGCAAAGGAGAATTAAGGTTCCAGATTGCCAATCAACTACCGTGAGATGGGGAGATTATTCTGGATTATTCAGGTGAGCTCAATGTAATTACAAGGTTCTTATAAGTAAAAGAGAGATGCAGGAGAGCCAGAGAGTGCTACAATGTGAGAAAGACAAATTCTCCCCTGGAACCTCTAAACAGAAACACAGCCTGGCATACACCTTGATTTTAGCCTGAGACTCACTTTAAATTTCTGACTTGCTCCTCTGTAAATAATAAATTTGCATTATTGTAGCTACTAACTTTGTAGTCATTTGTGATAGCAACCATAGGAAACTAACACATCCTGCCCCATCTTCTGAACCAGAGGATATTTTGGATTTAAGATTCCCCAAATCCCTGTTCAAATAATAATCATAGAAATGTATTAATCAATCTTACTTATTTGGCCACACATCTACAGCTTGTTCACATTCTAAGGCCTCGTCTTTGAAATTTGTCTTGTCTGTGTACAAACTATTCCCCACATCTAAACCCTGCAGCTTCACATTCAGAACTGCTATTTTAAGATAGTAATTTTTCATTCACTCATTCCGTTAGTCAGTCAACAAGCATTTATACCTCTAGCTGGACCTCAGACACCAGTATATAACTCATGCCCAACAGATGTTTCAACTTAATATTTCCAAAACCGAATTCCTGATTTTCCTACCCAATCTACAACTTCCAGTCTTCACTTCAGTTGATGCAAAGTCCATTCTTCTACTTGCGCAGGCCAACATGCTTGGAGTCACCCTTGACTCTTTCCTCCCTTCCCAATTCCCATCCAATCCATCAGCATATGGTGCCTGATGTATATTCAAAATGTGGACACTACTCAACCACCTTCATGATCACCACCCATTCAAGCTGCTATTTTCCCCTGCCTTAAAACCTTTCGCTGGTCTTCGGCTTTAACCCCTTCAGTCTATTTCCAATGCAACAGCTGGATCAATCACACTTAAAACATAATTCTGATCCCTTCATTCCTCTGCTCAACAATTCCCATATTTTCCCATCTCACTTGGAGTATCAAAAGCCCTGCTCCTTACTCTGCTGTCCACTATCATTTCTATGATGCTTTGCAGTACTCACTCAACTTAGGAACACCAGTCTCCTCCTTGTTCCTGGAACAAGTCAAACACACTCCTGCCTCAGGGACATCGTTTGCTGCTCCCTCTACATGACTCATTCCCTCAATGAGGCCTTTCTTGTCCACTTTATATAAAAAGTCAACCCATCACACCCAACCCTTGTTCTCCTGCTACTTGATATGTAACTTAACCTGTTTGATTTTTCTCCATAGTACTCATCACTATCTGATAGATTATATATTTGCTTGTTGGTTTGTTGTCCATTTCTTCTCAACCCCACTAAAATGTGAGCTCCATGGAAGTTGAAACTATTTTTTGTGCACTATTTTACCTTCAATACCTAGAATTGTACCTGCCATGTAATAGGCATATATACAAATATTTTTTAAGTAAATGAATCAATCAATCAGTATTGAGCTTCTGTTATGTAAATAACTGTTCCAGGCCCTAGGGATACAAAGACAAATGAAACACAATACTTGATATTGGAGAATTTGTAGGCTAGAGCAACACTGTTCAATAAAACTTTCTGTGATGATGGAAATATTCTCTATCTGCATTGTTCAATATGATAGCCACTAGAAAATGTAGCTACTGAGCACTTGAAATGTGACTACTGTGACTGAGGAAATAAATTTTTATTTTATTTTACTTTAATTACTTTTAAATTTAAATTTAAAAGGCCATATGTGGCTAGTAGCTACAACACAGGCTTAAAAGAGATAGATACTTAACTTCTAATACTGGTGTCACAGTAGAGATATGCAATAAAATGCTTTGGGAATCCAGAGAAGAGAGACACCAATCCTGCCTGACTTTATTTCCTCTCAATACACCTTCCAAGAGCACTCCATGCTTTTCCCTCACATTATTTTGTATTGATGTAATTACTGTTTACTTATAATTATTTACTTGATGTCAACCTTCCTTACTAAGGTATGAGAGCTGGAGCTGTGACCATCCTTAGCTACTGACAGAATGCTTTGCACATAGTAGGGAAACAATAAATACTGGTTTGACTGACAAGCAAGATAGTTACAGGACTCTTCTCAAGGAGGTAACATTTGTGATGGATTTTAAAGGAAAGGTAGGAGTTTGCTAGGCCAGAGCCAAGATAAAGTAGAAGGAATGGTAGTCAGGGAAAACAATATGTGCAAAGGCCAGTAAGCATGGGAGCATGTTTATTAGTGGTACAGGGAGTTCAGTATAGTTATAATGCATTTATAAAGACAGATGTACTTGCTTCTTACTGCTTGAAAGTTCAAGTTAATAATTTTGTGAGTAAGAAAATCCAAAATCCAGTATGAAAGTAAGAGTTGGACAATTTTTTAGTGAATTGTTATGAAGTAGACTTAGACTTTTTTCAAATCTTTAGCCCTGTTATCAGCCCTGTTATAAGTGTAGACTAAAATTTCCCTAACTTTTTCCTGATCTAGAATATTATATATTTCAGCTTATGGGGACCTTAGAGATTATTTAACTGAAGACTTCTTTGGTCAAATGAGGAAATTAAGACTCAGAACACACAGTTAATTAATGCAGAAGTGGGACCATAATCCAGATGTTTTAGCTTGCAGTCTAGAGTCATTACCAACACACAGCAATTACACAACCACATTTCATCTGCTTACTCTGACACAAAGCAAGATACTGGTCCCACAATACGTCCATTAATAACCTCTGATCACCTTTTAAAACATACAAGGAGAAGACTCGGTCATAAATTCTCTACGTATGAGAAGAACCATTAAGGCTGCCCAATACAAACAAACAACAATTTTAAGCCTCAAGAAATAGTAACAAACTTCAAAAGAGTTATTTTAGTAGTACAGTGTGGAATGATTTACTATTTCTACAAGCACAACAGGGTGAAAGTTCCATGCGGTATATCAAAATGTCAATTTCACTACAAATCTGGCTTCCCATCCTGATTCAACCACTCTCTGTCTGGGTTACCTAGAGCAACTTGTTCAACCTCTCTAAACCCCCCATTTCTTAATTTATAAAATGTGCGTATTTGATCTCCAAGGTATTTTTGGATTTTATGCTTTTCTTGTGATTTTGCTGAGTTGGAAAGAGAGAAAAAGCCACAGAACAAATTCCCACTTGGACAGAGGTTTATTTATGCTGCTTGTCTGCAGTCAAACTGACAATCTTAACAATATTTGATACGATTGATATTTCACTGCCCATCTATAAATCCATCAGACTATACATAAATCACATGACCCAAAACTGGAACCAGTATTATATCCTTTTCTGTATTCTGCATTTAATGTGCAATCCAGAAATACTGTTGACTCTGTTGTCCCAGCATCTTACCCACTTGGTACTAGCACTCCAAGACTCAAGATTCATTCTGAGAGTTTTCAGGAAGTCTTCCTTTGCAAGCTACCACCAATTTTTTACATTAAAAATATACTGACTTCCCCAGGTATAGGTGGGATAGAGGCTATACTTTGTCCATCTTTGTATTTTTTGAGAGAGAGAGAGAGAGAGAGAGAGAGAGTGTGTGTGTGTGTGTGTGTGTGTGTGTGTGTGGTGGGAGTGGGGGAGGGGCAGAAAGAGGGAGAGAGAGAGAGGGAGAGAGAATTCCAAGCAGGGTCCACATTGTCAGCACAAAGCCCGATGCAGAGCTATAGTTCATAAATGGTGAGATCATGACCTGCCCCGAAATCAAGAGCTGGATGCTTTACTGACTGAGCCAACCACATGCTCCTATCCATCTTTGTGTTATCTTCCTTTAAAATCACTGAAGGTCCTGGAAAACAACAAGGTTTAATTTATAACAAACAAGAAAAAATAGAAATAGTTTATTGCTATTGTCTTACTACATGATATGCATATATGTGGGCCCCCGAATAGAATCACAATGGTTTACCTTTCCACCACTGAAATAGAAAATTTATGTATTTTTCTTTCCATTTCCATCTTTCATGCACAAATACAGGAAAAATTTTTCCTTTGACAAATTTTTTTTAACATACATGATGCTGATCCCTACTTTCTTGAGCTGTCTTAGATACATACCTAAGCATTCATAGTACGTCTCTTAGAATATGAGAATAATCTCCCACAAGCACAATTAAGAACAGATGGTTAAAAACTTTAAGGTAGTATTTGCATAAAAAGATCATCTTGCTTTCACACTGTAGAGTTCTATATTACTTTTAATTGTTTTTCCTGAAAAAAAAGTACACCCTTCCTTAACCAAAAGATAACAAGAAAATTTGGCTTACTTTTTTTTAACTGAAAAGGAAACAATTCATAGCAAAGGCACTATGCTGAAGAAAATAATACATAAAGGAATATGTTACACTGTGAATAAAGGTGTCACATCAGCTCAAATGTATAAGAAACTTACACTAAATCTAATAGACTTTAGCCACCTCATTTTTCCAGAACCCAGAACAAACCTGAAGTAATTCAAAAGCCCCTGCACCAATATCATGTACATATTCAAAAAACAAACAAATGAACAAAACAAAAACAAAAACAAAAATTACCCCAATGCAAAGTTCATTGACTTATTGTTTTCTATAAATTATGGTAAATCAAGTTTGCTAGTTTGGTTATCTTACATTCCCACTGCACTTTTGCCCAGTTCTGATTTACAGATGGAAAATTGGATAACAGATTAGCAGCTTGTGAACAAGGTGATGGAAACAGTTAGGGAGAAACTATTAAAAGCAGACATAAACACTGAAGGAAGAGTTCATCATCAACTGGAAAAGCTCAACAATCTTGTCATTACAAAAGTGATTAATAAAAAGAAAAGTAAAAAAATAAAAATGCCACTTCAGAAGAGACAGCCCTAGATGGTCTGTTTTGTTCCACACAGAAATCTGCCACCCAGACCACAGTTGATTAGACTACAGCTGATCATGTAATATAAAGGCAGCCAAAAGTCAGCTGAACAGTGAGCTTCAAGACAACATGGTAAGAAAAAACTTTGCCAGAAACAAAGAAAGGTCCAATAAGATTCTTAAAACAAACAAAATTCCAATCAGATTCCATTTTTAATAATTTGATTTGAATAAATGGGAGAAAAATTAGGCTATTAGCCATAGGAAACGAAGCTTGAAAATGCTCTAAGATCCATGAACAACTAAAAGCAAATTGGAGTCATAAAAAAAATCAAAGATATAAGGAAGCACAAACCAAGAGTGAGCAAAATCTGTGATGTTGACAAAATCGGTAAATGTGCAAAGCAACGATTTATTAGATAAGAAGAAATGAGACATAGATTAAACAAGAGGAGATATATGGAGATTCTACTATCCGAATCCCCCGAACTACCTTAGATTTATTTCTAATCTTGTGCTGTTTCTCCTATTCTTGGATTTCTGTGCGACTCTATCTCTTTTATGTATTCTTCAAAAAGTCCCTAATCAAAGCTAACCTGGAAATGTCTTTATTCCTTGAAAACCAAAATGCCTAACATGTCCTTTGTCCACAAACTCTGGGAGCAGTATCATTTTCTCACTCATTTGTTAAAATTTCTTTACATATCAACTCTATACATCTATAATATATGTTTATCATTTGACTTTTAACATAATAGTAGGCAGCATCCAGCTATTGAGCAGTTACTATGTTCCATGCACTGTAAAACCCACTTTACAGGAATTATTTCACTGAGTCTTCAAAGTAACCATATAATGAAAAAAGTTTGACACTGAGAGTTTAACAAATTGGCTTAAAATCATTTAGCTAATAAAAGAAAGATGAGTGTAAATAAAATCCAGATAAGTGTCACCATTCCTATTATTATTATCATTATTATTAATTTTGGTGAAATACACATAACATAAAATTTACCATCTTAACCATTTTTAAGTGTACAATTTCGGTGACCTTAAGTACATTCACACTGTTGTACAACCATCAGCACCATCCATCTCCAGAAGACTTTCACCTTACAAAACTGAAATTCTGTGCCCATTAAACAATAACTCCCAATTCCCCTCATCCTCATCCAGCCCCTGGCAACTACCTTTCTAATTTCTGTCACCATGAATTTGGATATCTCATAATATATAGAGTATTGTGCTTTTGTGATTGGCTTATTTCACCCACATACATGTCCTCAATGTCCATCCATATTGTAGCATGTGTCAGAACTTCCTTCTATTTTAAGGTAACTAATATTCCAAAGTATACACCACACTTTGTTTATTCATCTGTCAATGGATACTTCGGTTCCATCACCCCCTTGGATATTGTGAATAATGCTGCTATGTATACAAATATCTTTTCAAGTCCTTGTTTACAATTCTTTTGACTATATGCCAGAAGTAAAATTGCTGGATCACATGGTAATTCTATTTTTATTTATTTTTTAAGTTTATTTTCTTTATTTTTGACAGAGAGAGAGCACAAGAGGGGCAGAGAGAATCCCAAGCAGCCTCCATGCGGTCAGTGCAGGGCCTGATATGGGGCTTGTACCCAAGATACATAAGATCATGACTTAAGCTTAAATCAAGAGTTAGATGCCTAAATCATTGAGCCACCCAGGCACCCTGGTAATTCGATACTGAATTTTGGGAGAACTGCTGTGCTGTTTTTCATAGCAGCAGCAACATTTTACACTTCCACCAATAGTGGACAAAGTTTCCAGTTTCTCCACATCCTCACCAACATTTGTTATTTTCTGTTCTTTTTGTTATAAGAGCCATCCATTTTTCTTTTAATTTATGTGTTTGGAGTGTGTTTAAAATTCAGAAGTTTTAGGGGCACCTGGATAGCTCGGTTGGTTAACTGTCTGACTTCAGCTCAGGCCATAATCTCACGATTTGTGGGTTTGAGCCCCACGTTGGGCTGTCTGCTGACAGTACAGAGCCTGCTGGGGATTCTCTCTCTCTCTCTGCCTCTCCCAGCTTGTGCTCTCACAAAAATAAACATTTAAAAAAATTAATCAGTTTAAAATTTTTCCTGTAGATAAATTATCAATCTTTAAGGCTTTAATATCTTCAAAATTTTTCACCATCCCAAAATTATATACACATTAAATTCTACTACATTTTCTAGGACTTCTTTAATCTATCTAGGATCAATCATATGAAGAAGAAGCTAAACATTAATTCTTTGGTCTCAATAATTAGATAATTGTCCCAATGTCATTTTTAATAATCTATTCTTACTCAATTGGTTTGAAATTCTGTATTTATTATATGTTGAATGATTATATAAAGAAATAAATTTCTAAAGTACATACTGTTTCTATACTATAAAAATAATGTTGGGGCGCCTGGGTGGCTCAGTCGGTTAAGCATCCGACTTCGGCTCAGGTCACGATCTCACGGTCCGTGAGTTCGAGCCCCGCTTCGGGCTCTGGGCTGATGGCTCAGAGCCTGGAGCCTGCTTCTGATTCTGTATCTCCCTCTCTCTCTCTGCCCCTCCCCTGTTCATGCTCTGTCTCTCTCTGTCTCAAAAATAAATAAACGTTAAAAAAAAAATTTTTTTTAAATAATAATAATGTTGATTACTGTAGCTTTATAATGCAGTAAAGTACCTGGTAGGACCAGTCTCTCTTCACTACTCTTGTTTATCTAAAATATTTTAGACTTTTCTCAGAGAGCCTGGGTGGCTCAGTCCGTTGAGCACCTGACTTCAGCTCAGGTCATGATCTCGCAGTCTGTGAGTTCAAGCCCCCACATCAGCCTCTGTGCTGACAGCTCAGAGCCTGGAGCCTCCTTCAGATTCTGTGTCTCCTTTCTCTGCCCCCACCCCTACACTCTCTGTCTGTCTATCTCTCTCTCTCTCTCAAAAACAAATAAACATTAAAAAAAAAATTTGATTTGTTTAGGGGGGAGCCAAGATAGGGGAACAGCATGAAACTTTTTCGTGTGTCTTGCGTCCATGAAATATAGCCAGACCAACACTAAACCATCCTGCACACCTAGAAAACTGATTTGAGGATTAACAAACAATCTGCACAACCTGAACCACAGAATTCAGCAGGTATGTGGCGTGGAGAGGTGTACTTGGGGAGCAAGAAGCTGCAGCGGGTAGGGAGCCACTTTTGCAGGTGAGGAGAGGATGGAGACTGAGGGTGGTGGGGAGAATATGGGAAAAGCACCCCTCCCCAAAAGCAGCTGCAGAGAAAGTGGAAAATTAGAAACAGCTGCAGGGACTAAACTAAAAAGGAAGAAAGGATAAAGGAGAGAGTTTAAATTCCATTAAGACTGTAAAAAGGGGGGGGGCGCCTGGGTGGCTCAGTCAGTTAAGCATCCAACTTTAGCTCAGGTCATGATCTCACGGTTCGTGAGTTCAAGCCCCGCATCGGGCTCTGTGCTGACAGCTCAGAGCCTGGAGCCTGTTTCAGACTCTGTGCCTCCCTCTCTCTCTCTGACCCTCCCCCGTTCATGCTCTGTCTCTCTCTATCTCAAAAATAAATAAACGTTAAAAAAATTAAAAAAAAAAAGACTGTAAACAGGGAGCACAGAGTCTGCAACACCACAGCTTGATACCTGGCGGTGCTCTGGTGGGAAGGGTGAATCCCTGGGAATAGAGTGGGGTCCAGGAGGTTCTCAGGCCACATGGGGAGAAACGGTTTCCACTGCTGGAAGGACATTTGGTAGAGGCTGTGAGGCCACCAGGGCCCAGCAGACCACAGAGACCGGCCACATTCGCTGGTGCTGGAACAACGTTGTTAAGGGTTGTGATGTGTGTTGTGATTTTCCATAATTCCTGAAACCCTGCTGCTACACTATCTCATGATCTTTTTTGGGGGCAGGCTGGCTCCTGGCCACAGTCTCGGGGCACCGACAGCAGCAGGGTCCATCAAGAGTTCCTGGGTGCAGCCAACATTCCGCCATTGCTCATTAAGCCATTGCTCGGTGAGATCCTCCCACAGAGGGGCTGAATGGGTCAAAGCCGCAGTCCTTCAGAAGTAGGGGGCCAGGGAAAACAGCCGCATCTGAGACAAAACTCAGGAGAGAGGTACTGCCTGGGGCTTGGTCACAGACAGTGAAGAAGCGGGGAGTGGACAAAAGCTGAAGACAAAGGACGGTTGTGGGATTGCTGATCGGGGAGAAAAGAGTTCTGATACAAGAGACTGGGTAGCTGGGTGACGCCATTTTCACCACCCTCACACATGTGCATATGCACTTATGAGCGCCAAAACAATCCAGTAGGCTAGCAGCACTGACAAGTGGAGAACAGAGCCATTACACCAAGCCCTGCCCAACTGGGCCGACCTCACTCTTCAAGAACACAAGTCTCACTGCCTGCTTACTTTATGGACTATAAAGCGCTTCATGGTCTGACTTCTAGGGGAAAGCAAAGTAATTTCAGTCGTATTTCAGTCTGTTAGCGGGTCCATCTATTCAATTTCCTTTCTTTTTTTTCTCTTTTTCACTTCTTTTCTTTTTCTTGAATACAGAATGAGAAAAAAATTCATTTTTATTTTCAATTTTTATTAAAAATATTTTTCTTTCATTTTTTTACTATATTTTTTACTTTTGTGTAAATTTTTTCAAGTTCTATTTTACTTCCATCATTTTATTTTAGTCTACTTCAGTGTATTCACTTTTTCAAAGTTTTAAATGATTTCCTTTTTTTCTTTTTCTTTTTTCTCTTTTTCATTTCTTTTCTTTTTCTTGAATACAGAAAGAGAAAAAATACATTTTTATTTTTAATTTTTATTAAAAACATTTTTCATCAATTTTTTCCACTATATTCTCTACTTTTGTGTAAATTTTTTCAAATTCTATTTTACTTCCATCATTTCATTTTAGTCTATTTCAGTGTATTCATTTTTTCAAATTATCAAATGATTTCCTTTTTTTCCCCCTTTTTTCTCTAATATATCAAACCACTTTCAACACCCAGACTAAAACATACCTAGGATCTAGCATCATTTATTCGATTTTAGTGTGTGTGTGTTTTTAATTTTTTAATTTTAATACTTTTTATTTTAATTTTTTTATAATTTTAATTTTTCTACCTCATTAATTCCCTTTCTCCCTTCAACATAATGAAACAAAGGAATTCACCCCAAAAGAAAGAGCATGAAGAAATGACAGCCAGGGATTTAACCAACACAGATACAAGCAAGATGTCTGAACCAGAATTTAGAATCATGATAATAAGAATACTAGCTGGAATTGAATATAGACTAGAATCCCTTTCTGAGGAGATAAAAGAAGTAAAAACTAGTCAGGATGAAATAAAAAGTGCTATAATTAAGCTGCAATCATGGATGGATGCTGTGGCGGCAAGGGTGGATGAGGCAGAACAGAGAATCAGCAATATAGACAACAAACTTATGGAGAATAATGAAGCAGGAAAAAAAGGGAGATTAGACAAAAGAGCATGATTAAGAATCAGTGATTCATTAAAAAGGAAAAACATCAGAATCATAGGGGTCCCAGAAGAGGAAGAGAGAGAAATAGGGGTAGAACGTCTATGTGAGCAAATCATAGCAGAAAATATTCCTAACCTGGGGAAAGACACAAACATCAAAATCCTGGAAGCACAGAGGAGCCCTATTAGATTCAACAAAAACCGACCATCAAGAAGGCACAACATAGTCAATTTCACAAAATACTCGGGCAAGGAGAGAATCATTAAAGCAGCAAGAAAAAAAAGTCCCTAACCTACAAGGAAAGACAGATCAGGTTTGCAGCAGACCTATCCACAGAAACTTGGCAGGCCAGAAAGGAGTGGCAAGATATACAAATGTGCTGAATCAGAAAAATATGCAGCCAAGAATTCTTTATCTAGCAGGCTGTAATTCAAAATAGAAGGAGAGATAAAAAGTTTCCCAGACAAACAAAAATTAAAGAAGTTTGTGACCACTAAACCAGCCCTGCAAGAAATTTTAAAGGGGACTCTCTGAGGGGAGAAAAGATGCAAAAAAAAAAAAAAAATACCAAAAACAACAAAGATTAGAAAGGACCAGAGACCACCAGAAACTCCAACTCTACAAGCATCACAATGGCAATAGATTCATATTTTTTAGTACTCACTCTAAACGTCAATGCAATCAATGCTACAATTAAAAGACATAGGATAGCAGAATGGATAAGAAAACAAGATCCATCTATATGCTATTTACAAGAGACCCACGTCAGACCTAAAGACACCTTCAGATTGAAAGTAATGGGATGGAGAACCATCCATCAGGCTAAAACCAGAGTAGCCATACTTATAACAGACAATTTAGACTTTAAAATAAAGACTATATCAAGAGACGCAGAAGGGCATTATAGCATAATCAAGGGGTCTATCCACCAAGAAAACCTAAAAATTGTAAACATTTGTGTGCCAAATATGATAGCACACAAATATATACATCAATCACAAACATAAACTCATCGATAGTAATACCATAATAGTAGAAGACTTCAACACCCCACTCACAGTAATGGACAGATCATCTAATCAAAAAATCAACAAGGAAACAACCGCTTTGAATGACACACTGGACCAGATGGACTTAACAGATATATTCAGAACATTTCATCCTAATGCAGCAGAATATACATTCTTCTCCAGTGCACATAAAACGTTATCCAGAATAGACCATACACTGGACACAAATTAGCCCTCAGCAAGTACAAAAATATGGAGATCTTACCGTGCATATTTTCAGACCACAATACTATAAAACTAGAAATGTTTCTTGTAGTTACAAGAAAAAATTTGGAATGGTAACAACTACTTGGAGACTGAAGAACATCCTACTAAAGAATGAATGGGCTAACCAAGCAGTTAAAGAGGAAATTGAAAAGTATATGGAAATCAATGAAAATGATAACACCACAACCCCAAACCTCTGGGACGCAGCAAAGGTGGTCATAAGAGGAAAGTATATAGCAACCCAGGCCTTCCTAAAGAAGGAAGAAAGATCTCAGATACACAAACTAACCTCACACCTTAAGGATCTGGAAAAAGAACAGCAAATAAAACCCAAAATCAGCAGAAGACAGGAAATAATAAAGATTAGAGCAGAAATCAATGCTACCAAAACCAAAAAAAAAAAAAAACAAACAAACAAACAAAAAAAAAAAAACAGTAGAACAGATCAATGAAACCAGGAGCTGGTTCTTTGAAAGAATTAACAAAATTGATACACCACTAGGCAGTTTGATAAAAAAAAAAAAAAAAAAAAAAAAAGGAAAGGACCCAAATAAATAAAATCAAGAATGAAAGAGGAGAGATCACAACCGGCACAGCAGATAAAAACAATAATGAGAGAATATTATGAGCAATTATATGCCAATAAAATGGGCAATCTGGAAGAAATGGACAAATTCCTAGAAACATATACACTACCAAAACTGAAACAGGAAAGAATAGAAAATTTGAACAGACCAATAACCAGTAAGGAAATCAAATTAGCAATCAAAAATATCCCAAAAAACAAGAGTCCAGGACCAGATGGCTTTCCAGGGGAATTCTACCAAACATTTAAGGAAGAGTTAACTCTTATTCTCTTGAGGCTGTTGCAAAAAATAGAAATGGAAGGAAAACTTTCTAACTCTTTCTATGAAGCCAGCATTACCTTGATTCCGAAACCAGACAGAGACCCCACTAAAAAGGAGAACTATAGACCAATTTCCCTGATGAACATGGATGCAAAAATACTCAACAAGATATTAGCCAACCGGATCCAACAATACATTAAAAAAATTATTCACCATGACAAAGTGGGATTTATATCTGGGATGCAGGGCTGGTTCAATATCTGCAAAACAATTAACATGATTCATCACATCAATAAAAGAAAGGACAAGAACCATATGATCCTCTCAACAGATGCAGAGAAAGCATTTGACAAAATACAGCATCCTTTCTTGGTAAAAACTCTCAAGAAAGTAAGGATATAAGGACCATACCTCGAGATCATAAAAGCCATATATGAACGACCCAACAATAATATCCTCAATGGGGAAAAACTGAGAGCTTTCCCCCTAAGGTCAGGAACAAGACAGGGATGTCCACTCTCACCACTGTTATTCAACATAGTATTGGAAGTCCTGGCCTCTGCAATCAGAAAACACAAAGAAATAAAAGGCATGCTAATTGGCCAGAGGAGGCCAAACTTGCACTCTTCACAGATGACATGATACTCTATATGGAAAACCCTAAAGATTCCACAAAAAAACTGCTAGAATTCATCCATGAATTCAGCAAAGTTGCAGGGTATAAAATCAACGCACAGAAATTGGTTGCATTCCTATACACCAACAATGAAGCGACAGAAAGAGAAATCAAGGAATCGATCCCATTTACAATTGCACAAAAAAACATAAAATACCTAGGAATAAATCTAACCAGACAGGTGAAAAATCTATATGCTGAAAACTATAGATAGCTTATGAAAGAAATTGAAGAAGACACAAAAAAATGGAAAAAGATTCCATGCTCCTGGATAGGAAGAACAAATATTGTTAAAATGTCAATACTACCCAAAGCAATCTACATATTTAACGCAATCCCTATCAAAATAACACCACCATTCTTCACAGAGCTAGAACAAATAATCCTAAAATTTGTATGGAACCAGAAAAGACCCCAAATAGCCAAAGCAATCTTGAAAAAGAAAACCAAAGCAGGAGGCATCACAATGCCAGACTTCAAGCTATACTACAAAGCTGTAATCATCACGACAGTATGGTACTGACAAAAAAAACAGACACTCAGATCAATGGAACAGAAGAGAGAACCCAGAAATGGACTCACAAATGTGTGGCCAATTAATATTTGACAAAACAGGAAAGAATATCCAATGGAAGAAAGACAGTCTCTTCAGCAAATGGTGCTGGGAAAACTGGACAGCAACATGCAGAAAAATGAACCTGGACCACTTTCTTACACCATGTACAAAAATAAACTCAAAATGGATGAAAGTCCTAAATGTAAGACAGGAAGGCATCAAAATCCTCGAGGAGAAAGCAGGCAAAAACCTCTTTGATCTTGGCCGCAGCAACTTCTTACTCAACACGTCTCCAGAAGCAAGGGAAACAAAAGCAAAAAACAACTATTGGGACCTCATCAAAATAAAAAGCTTCTGCACAGCGAAGGAAACAATCAGCAAAACTCAAAGGCAACCGATGGTACGGAAAAAGATATTTGCAAACGACATATCAGATAAAGGGCTAGTATCCAAAGTCTATAAAGAACTTATCAAACTCAACACCCAAAAAACAAATAATCCAGTGAAGAAATGGGCAAAAGACATGAATAGACACTTCTCCAAGGAAGACATCCAGATGGCCAACCGACACATGAAAAAATGCTCAACTTTACTCATCATAAGGGAAATAAAAATAAAAACCACAGTGAGATACCACCTTATACCTGTCAGAATGGCTAACATTAACAATTCAGGCAACAACAGATGTTGGTGAGGATGCAGAGAAAGAGGATCTCTTTTGCATTGTTGGTGGGAATGCAAGCTGGTACAGCCACTCTGGAACACAGTATGGAGGTTCCTCAAAAAGCTAAAAAGAGAAATACCCTACAGCCCAGAAATTGCACTACTAGGTATTTATCCAAAGGATGCAGGTGTGCTATTTTGAAGTGACACATGCACCCCAATGTTTATAGCAGCACTATCAACAATAGCCAAAGTATGGAAAGAGTTCAAATGTCCACTGATGGATGAATGGATAAAGAAGATGTGGTATATATACATACAATGGAGTATTACTCGGCAGTTAAAAAGAATGAAATCTTGCCATGTGCAGCTATGTGGATGAAACTAGAGGGTATTATGCTAAGCGAAATTAGAGAAAAACAAATATCATATGACTTCACTCATATGAGGACTTTAAGATAAAAGACAGAAGAACATAAGAGAAGGGAAGTAAAAATAATAGAAAAACGGGGAGGGGGACAAAACAGGGGATACTTATAAACATGGAGAACAAACTGAGGGTTACAGGAGGGGTTGGGGGAGGGGGGATGGGATAAATGGGTAAGGGACACCAAGGAATCTACTCCTGAAATCATTGTTGCACTATATGCTAACTAATTCAGATGTAAATTTCAAAATAAAAAATAAAATTAAAAAAATAAAAAAATACCAGTCAGAGTGGTCAAAATGAACAAATCAGGAGACTATAGATGCTGGAGAGGATGTGGAGAAATGGGAACCCTCTTGCACTGTTGGCGGGAATGCAAACTGGTGCAGCCACTCCGGAAAACAGTGTGGAGGTTCCTCAAAAAATTAAAAATAGACCTACCCTATGACCCAGCAGTAGCACTGCTAGGAATTTACCCAAGGGATACAGGAGTACTGATGCATAGGGGCACTTGTACCCCAATGTTTACAGCAGCACTCTCAACAATAGCCAAATTGTGGAAAAAGCCTAAATGTCCATCAACTGATGAATGGATAAAGAAATTGTGGTTTATATACACAATGGAGTACTACGTGGCAATGAGAAAGAATGAAATATGGCCCTTTGTAGCAACGTGGATGGAACTGGAGAGTGTTATGCTAAGTGAAATAAGCCATACAGAGAAAGACAGATACCATATGTTTTCACTCTTATGTGGATCCTGAGAAACTTAACAGAAACCCATGGGGGAGGGGAAGGGGAAAAAAAAAAAAGAGGTTAGAGTGGGAGAGAGAGCCAAAGCATAAGAGACTCTTAAAAGCTGAGAACAAACTGAGGGTTGATGGCGGGTGGGAGGGAGGGGAGGGTAGGTGATGGGCATTGAAGAGGGCATCTTTTGGGATGAGCACTGGATGTTGTATGGAAACTAATTTGACAAAAAACTTCATATATTAAATAAATAAATAAATAAATAAATAATAAAAAAATAAAAAGTAAAAAGTAAAAAAAAAACATAAGAAACTCTTAAATATGGAGAGCAAACAGAGGGCTACTGGGGTTCGGGGGGGGATGGGCTAAATGGGTAAGGGGCTTTAAGGAATCTACTCCTGACATCATTGTTGCACTATATGCTAACTAACTTGGATGCAAATTAAAACAAATTAAATACAAATGTAAATAAACAAATAAATAAATAAATAAATAAATAAATAAATAAATAAAAGCATTACTATCTCAGGAAAAAATAAATAAAGAATCCTTTAGGCACAGAGATACATTGGTGGATATCGAGCCAAAATGCAATTAGCAGTTAGGGTAGTTAAAGCATCCTTTCTCAAGACTTGAGGTCTTAGAATCCTCCAAAAACTGTTGTACTTCCTTTCTCATCAAATCATCTGAAGTCATTATATTCTTCTGACTATGGTTTCTCTCCACTCTCCTTCCTACAACTAATTTTTTCTCCCAGGTTGATAGCTTTGATAGCCCTTCTTAATTTCAAAAAATGTCCCCCACCCATTTACTGCCCCTCTCTCCTGAATCATTTCCTGAAGATGGCTGAACTGTCACAGAATTTGCATTATAACATCCAATAAGATATACCTCGTTTGTCTCTTTGCCACAGGTCTAGCATTATCATTTGCACACCATGTGTCAACCATGATGAGTCAAAAATGTTCTCCAAAACACAGATGGCATAAAGAGAGGCCACAGAGGAAACTACACAAGTTGTAAACACATTTATCTCAAGAAAGCATGGTGGAAGGCTCATTAAACAACAACATTTGCAGTACAAGGCACTAACATCTATTTGCGGTGTATTCAGCAAAGAATCCAATACAGCAGGTTTCATTGACACAGAAGTTAAAGAAGCACCTTGAGCACAGAAATATATATTTTAACAGCATGTTGTGGCCTGGAGAGGGCAAGACTGGCAGCAGGGAGATGGCAACATTTCAGAAAGTAATGGAAACCTGAATCAAGTCAATGCCAGCAGGAATGTAGAGAAAGGCATAATATCTGGCTGAATATGAAGGGTAAGGCAGATGTTTTCTTAGATAACTCCCAGAGTTATTCTTGAGTTACTTCTACATATTAGTTTAGTAAATGTTTATTAAATGAATGAATGAATGGTTTGTTTAGAACCATATTTACTACTATTCAAAGGAGGCCATCTACAGACCAGCTGTCAAACTGTTGTCTGCTACTGATCCATAACAAGATAAGTTCACTCTAAAAGGTAAATTAATTAGTCGCAAATCATATTGTTAATTTAGCAGATATTTTTAACATTTCTATGAAGAATACAGTACATTGATTCACATTCTGGCATAATCTGTTAATTTCATTAGGCACTAGCACTTCAAAAATATGTATGATTCTGGTTGGATCCTGAACAATAGGTAACTAAATTTGCATCATTTGGGGATCTGACATTGTCTATGGGATCAGAGCTAAACAAAGAAGATGTTGGTGCCAGGGTGGTGGTCTAGGACAGACTTCTGGAACTTATTGCGATGGTTCTGAGGAATGATTCATTTGATTGATATATGGGTATACTTGTGGAAATGTTCTTATCTTGAACCCAGAGAAATGGCCATGCTGACATTTCTGTGACCTGTGGCTGGATTAATAACTATAGTGATTGCCAGAAAAAATGGGTAAATTGAACTCCATAAAAGCCAATGGCTGTTCAAAACATCTTACTTCCTGAACTGCAAGTATCAAAAAAACGCATGTAAAAAATTGGTTTGGCCACCTGCAGAACTTTTATTGATGGTTTGTGAATATGAAATGGATTTCAGAAAGTCATCATTCAGTTAGTATGCTTCCAGCTGCATATATCTAAAAACCTAAATCAAACTGGCCCCCTCAAAGAGGGAACGTTTTTGCTCACATAAGTAAAAGTCTAGAGGTAGGGTGGGCGTAGGTCTTGACTTAATACAATGAGTCCAGCCCCATTCCCCTGCATTGCTCTAGGTTCTTCTCTCCTCCATAGGGATTTCACCCTTAGCTGGCAGAAAAGTAATCACAACTATTCTGACCTTACACCCTTACTCTTTCCATGGCTCCCTCTGACAAGTGGGGAAGCATTTTCCAGAAGCGTCCCTCCATCAAATCTCCCTTCATGTCCCATTTGCCCAAATTGGTATATGGGCCAATTCTTGGGCCATATCTCTTATGCCAGTTTACATCTGGCATCTTAAAACAGACACTGGCACTGGCTTGGCAGTAAAGCTTTACTATGATTTTCTTAAACTAATTAGGGCCCATCCTTCTAGTTGAGGCCAATACCCCAAACCTCTTACCTACTGTGAAATGGATGACTCAATGCCTATATCCAATACAAGGTCCAACACAAACCTCATTAATGAATAGACAACCTACAGTGTAAACTAATAAAGACAAACAGTAATCTAGAATGTTATAACATGAAGAATGTCACAAGGGATGTTTTTGATAATAGATATTTCCAAAAGAAAAATACTGCCTAAAGAGAATTGGGAGACTGTCAGTGTGTCTAACAGTGACTAAAGAAAATTGTGATTCTAGAAGGTGGATTCCAGTAATTTAGGCAGAAATAACTGTAGGGTAGAGAAGGATTAACTCCAAGTTATATTAGCCTGAGGAGACTTCCCCTGAGCAAAACCTAATCTCTTTGCTGCAAATCCTATGCTCACCAAACAAACTTCTGAACTATTATTTGTCTTTCTGAGTGACTGACCCCCACATAAAAGGAATGCCTGTTGAAGAAATGCTCCTGATTTTAAAAAATCAGTTATATTTCCCATGATAAGTAGGCACTATGGCTTATAAATCATTCCCTTTTGTGTTTTGTTAGAAAAATTCTATCCTGCAAAGCCTGATCACCCTGACAAAATAATAAAAGTGAGATCTCAAGAGGGAAAAACTGAGGTCCAGACCCAGTTGGAGACTATAATGTCTCCATCAAGGTGGAATTCCCATGAGGCCTGGCCTAAATCTGCTGCTAACATCTCCCTTACATGGGAACTCTAATATCTGAGCAGCCCAACAGAAAATCCACTAAGCAGTCCTCTGTCGTTTAATTGAACAGAGAGCTCTGAGAGAGAGGCCTAAGCATAGGGGTTATAAGCCAAGTCTTCAGAATAAATGAAATCTGGGGATACATCTTGGCTCCTCCTACCAGCCGTGTGACCTTGAGCAAGTCATTTAACCTTCAAGTCCCAGGAGCCCCAACCATGAAATGGTGAATATTTCATAGACTGTTACAATGACTAAAGGAGATAAAATTCACAAAGTGCCTGATGCATGACTAATAGGTTTTGTTGTTGTTGCTTTTTTAATATTGTGGCCCTTGTGTCAATATCATGACCTATAGGTTTGACTAAAAGGTATATGCTAACCTTGCTCAATACAATGCTCTACGATAAGAGTTCAATGAATGTGGCTGAGTGACACAACTGGAGAAAGTGGGAGAGAAGTATAGTCTGAGACACCAATGTAATTTGTAACATTACATCTTGATCCAGATTAAATCAATGTGAGGCCCCAGCATGAATAAAGTCTCATGTTGTCTGCTTCTTAATCTTCATGTAGCTCTTATATATTTCTGAATTGTTTTTCTAAAACCACTAGAAAATTCCACAGAACATTAATTTAATGGAACAAAGAGTGTGGAGACTGCCTAAAGAGAATTGGGAGACTGTCAGTGTGTCTAACAGTGAGGAATAAAGTGAGGAATAAAGAAATTAGAGTAAATTTAATCTAAGAAATAAGCCAGGAGAGAAAAAGTGGGAAATGTCAGCCTTCGTCAAATACTTGAAGGACTGTTATGTAGAAGAGGGAATAGAGAAAGTCTAAGTACTTTTTACTTGTCTGTCTTCCCCATTATACTAACAAATGCTTTGAGGGAACAGAAATCATTTCATCCATCACTGCATTCCCAGAAATTGGCTTGGTGCTGGGAACATAATAAGTGCTCAATAAGTGTTTGTTGACTGAATGAGAAGACAGATGGATGGAGGGATGATGAGATGAATGGATGATGGGATGGAGAGAGGAAGAGATGGATAGATATTATTTAAATCATTATAAGGTCTTAATGTCAAAATGAACATTAGAGAAGAGGAAGCTGAGGCTCTAAAATAGTAAAGAATTTTCTCAAGGTCACTCAGCTAATCTGTGTGAATCCTGACTACACTACAGAAGCCACGATATCTGGTTCAATATTCTTTCTACTTCCTATTCTTTCAACTTCCTTTTATTCAAATCTGATAGAACTGAGAGTATCATGATGAAAATATAATCTTTGTATGGGACTGTCATGGGCTGAATTGTGCCCCCCAATTTCATATGTATAAATCCTAATCCCATTACCTCAGAATGCAACTCCATTTTGAGATAGGGCCTTTAAGAAGCCAATTAAGTTAAAAGGAGGTTACTAGGGCTTACTTTAATCCAATATGACTGACGTCCTCATAAAAGGAAATTAGGACACTGATGCATACAGAGGTAAGAGAGCATGTGAAGACAACTGCAAGCTAAACAAGAGAGGGGGTGGGTGAAACGTGTGAAGTGGTCAAAGGTACAAACTTCCACTTAGATGATAAAATAAGTTCTGGAAATATAATGTATAACATGGTGACTACAATTAATAATACTGTATTGTATATTTGAAAGCTGCTAATAGAATAATCTTAGAAGTCCTCATTATAAGAAAAAAATTGTGATGGAGGTTGACTAAACTTATTGTGATCATTTCTCAATATACACATATATCAAATCACTAGGTTATACACCTAAAACTAATACAATGTTATATGTCAATCATATCTCAGTTAAACTGGGGGCGGGGGAGAAATAATTTTGTCACATACACATCTGTAATTATCTCTTCCCTCATCTCATTGCCTCTCTAAATGAGAACACATACGTGTACATGCACACACAGGCACATAATAAACAATCATCACGCAATCATGATAAATCTTTTAAAAGTAAGTAAGTAGACAATTGATGATTCTACTCCATTCTAGAGCCATCAGACTCTAGTGGATGTTATTCTCTGTAATATGCACAAGATTGCTTAGGCTTTCAGTAAGGTTACTGCAATTTTTGCCCCTTAAGGAAAACTGAAATTTGAATTATAAGACAGAGATCTGACCTCTATAAATTAATCTTTAGCATCTATACCAGTTTGATTCACAAATTTTTTTAAATAAGGTCCACAGAAGAAACAACCATGCTGACACCTTTATCATGGATTTCTAGCCTCCAGAACTGTGAAGAAATAAATTTCTGTTGTTTAAGCCACCCAGTCTGTGGTACTTTGTTATGACAACCACAGCAAAGTTGTACAGACTCAGGGCTCTTTCCTCATATAATTTATGTTTAATCTATTTAATTCAGCAGTTTTGTATTCTAGCACTGAAGAAGTTACTTTCTCTGGTTTGCATATAGAGGTCTATAGCTACTGTTGCCATGGACATGATAGACACTAGAATGTACTCATTGCAACACTGCATCTCTATCACTTGAGTCTCAAAATGACTGTGTAACATCAAGATACTTAGGACATTAAGGCTTAGACTCACTTTTTAAAATTTTTGTTTGTTTGTTTATTTATTTATTTGTTTATTTATTTATTTATTTTAAGGGGGGGTGGAAGAGAGAGAGAGAGAGAGAGAGTGCAGGCACGAGCAGAGGAGGGGTAGGGAGAGAGAGAGAATCCTAAGCGGGCTCCACGCTGTCAGCACATAGCCTGACATGTGGCTCAGTCTCAAGAACTGAGATCATGACCCGAAGCTTAGACTGTTTTAGTGACCTATTCAGAGACATAAAACCAGTAAGTGGTGAAGCCACACAATTGAAAGGCAAGTCTTCAAAACCCCTCATTGAGCACATACTATATTCCAGCACCATGTTATATGCTTTACATTCATTATCTTATTTAATCCCCCTAACAAACCCATGGCCTAAGTGCTATCATCAATCTCCATTCTGTAGATAAGGAAACTGAGAATTCTATAGGAATTTCCCATGATCATATATATAAGTAGTAAGCTTGAGCTTTGAGCCCAAGCCACCTCCCTCCAGAGCCTGTACCTTACCACCTCTAATTCATCTCACTCTTCTCTTCATGAACCTCCTCCACATGTCAGCCTGGCATAATGCTTGCTCTCTTCAGCAAATGCTCCAGCTGTTGCTAAAATATCCATCCTCCATGCCTCCCACTTTACAGAGCAGGTGCACAGGGCCCACCTCTGGATTAAGGAACTCCCTGCCTTCTAAATGCAGTGGGTGACCTGGGGCTTGACATTTGATGTCAATGACTGACAGTCTCCAATTAAACCGTTTCAGAGGCAGGAGGGGTTTGATGCTACTGTATTTTTTCAGTCTGAGCATTTGGTGGCTTTCCTTCTTGATTCAGGATCACAGCCAATGCAAAAACTGAAATCCTTTCTGACAACGTTTGCTGAATTGCCACAGTGTATTAGTCCAGATCCCCGTGGACTGCCTTTCTCTTTGTGCCAGCTTGTCACAGTAGCAGCAGCAAGGAGAGTGACCTAGTGCTTTTAGTCTAGACATATAGTCATCAGAGGCCCTCAGGTCTCTGGGCAAATTTACAAGCTTTTGAGACAAGGGCTTGTCTGATAACAAAACCAACACCTGATAATTTACACCCTAAAGATAGAGAGCTCTGCAAAAAAAAACATAGAACTGACAGTCTTCTCAGTATGTCATACTATTTCACGCTGTCTACTTTTGTTTGGTTTGACGATGTCAGCCTCATACCCAGAGCCCTCTTTCTAAAAGACAGATTTTCCTCTTGGGCTCCAGAAGTGCCCTCATAGGGCCTTCCCCCAAACACAGAAAAGTCGTGCTCCCTTCCTCCTTTCCTCCACTGCCTTTTGGAACTACAGCTGATCTCATCAGCAGCCCCTGCAAGGTTGGTAGGAAAACCCTGTAGCTCTTACCACCAAGGCCCAGGATACTCAGAACAAATATGTCTAGGAAAAGGTCTACAAAAGGAACCAGCAGTCAAATATGGATCTTTGTTTCTGAGAACTCTATGTCCAGATTTCCATTCAGGGACAGAGAGGGCCGGTACAAAGGGTGGACTGATTAGGACATAAACATTCATAGCAACTTCACTTCAGATCATGCAGGGTAGAGTATCCTTCTTTCAGTTTAATAAATACTCTACCGGCCAA